>NC_041216.1:8109786-8185114 GCF_002837175.3 Physeter macrocephalus | reverse complement strand
GAATATTACTCAGCCATAAAAAGAAACGAAACTGAGTTATTTGTAGTGAGGTGGATGGACCTACAGTCTGTCATACAGAGTGAAGTAAGTCAGAAAGAGAAAAACAAATACCGTACGCTAACACAAATATATGGAATCTAAAAAAAAAAAACCAATGGTTCTGAAGAACCTAGGGGCAGGGTAAGCTGGGACGAAGTAAGAGAGTGGCATGGACATATATACACTACCAAATATAAAATAGATAGTTAGGGGGAAGCAGCCACCTAGCACAGGGAGATCAGCTCGGTGCTTTGTGACCACCCAGAGGGGTGGGATAGGGAGGGAGATGCAAGAGGGAGGGGATATGGGGATGTATGTATACATATAGCTGATTCACTTTGTTATACAGCAGAAACTAACACAACATTGTAAAGCAATTATACTCCAATAAAGATGTTAAAAAAAAAAAGGGGGGGTGGCGCTGACTCAGGGCTGGAAGGCATGGGAACCACTGGCTCTGCCCTGAAGGAGGAGGAAGCTGCCTGTTGCCAGACACACCTGATGGCTTTCATACTTTGATGGCCCTTGAGATTGCTTTGTAGAATCACTCTTCTTTTTACCAATAAAGGAAGAATTTAAAACATATGTATATATAAAACATGGAAAATGAGAGGAGGGACTTAAGAAGGAAATTAAAGTGTTCCAAGGTTCTTGTTTTGTGCCTATTTCAGGATAGAAATACTAACTAATTTTAGACTTTATCAGAGACATATGAAATTAAGTATATTTGTTTAAAATTTGAGGGAAATCACTACTAAAACGTAAACTTCCAAAGCATTGGAGGGATGGAGGGAACAAGAGAAATAAAGTCACCTTGATCGGTTCAATAGAGGGCAGAAAAGTAGGGGAGGAGGAAAGCAAAGAAAAAGCATGTCCAGTAGAAAATTTTTAAAGAGATGATAGAAATAAGGCCAAATAAATCAGTAATCAAAAAATATGTACATGGATTAAATAGGTCTACTTAACTCTAGCTCCATACTGCTTACAAGCAACATATCTAAAACATAAGGCTATGGAAGGCTGAAAGACAAAGGATGGAAGAAGATATAATGGAAAATTAATCAAAAGAAAGCAGACATAGCAATAAAATCAGGCAAAATCAACTTCAAGGCAAAAACCAATAGTAAGGATGAAAAGCATCCTATTTAATGATAAAAGGGCCAACCCACCAAGAAGATACAACAATCATAAGCCTGAATACTAAATAGCATTCTCTTAAATTAAGAAAAAATTAATAAAATTCCCAGGGAAAATGACACATTCACAATCATGGTGAGACATTTTTAAAACACCTCACTCAGAACTCTTAGATCAGACATCCAAAAAAAATCAAAGATAAACATTTGAAAAATGCAATTTATAAGTCTGACCATATATATGCTATATGTGTATATGATGAAGGAAGCCTTGACAAATTCTAAGGAATAAATATCATACAGAATGCATTCTATGACCACAATATAGCAAATCTAGAAATCAAAAGTGAAAAGGAGCCCCTCAAACAAAAAAATACATTTCCAAACTAAAAAAAATTAAAAAATTAAAAATTCTTCTAAATAATTTACAAGTTAAAAAGGAAGTTATGATGAACTTCCTAAAGGAAGTTAGTTACAAACTATTTATAACTGAACGATGAAAACACTGCATCCCAAAACTTATGAGAGGCAGATACAGCAGTGTAGTTAGAAGGGAATTTATAGCCTTAAAAACACGTTAGAAAATAAGAAATAGTGTTCAAGAGGCTGAAAGAAATCAAACATGGTAGAAGAAAGAAAATAACAGAGAAGTAGTGGAAGAAAGGAAATATTAAAGATAAAAGAGAAACAATAGAGATGCTCACCCAAACCAAAAGCTAGTTTTTATAAGATTAATAAAATATAATTTTAAAAATATATTAAAATGATATAAAATATACAAACCTTGAGCAAAATGAATCATAAAAGAGAGGTAGGGTATAAGCATGTGGTATTAGGAATAAAAAGGGGGGCATAACCTATAAATATAATAAAAATGTGTAAAATTATAATACCATGAGAAAGAATATTTGTACCAAAAATTTTGAAAACTGTCAATTTTTGTTAAATGGTCCATTTTTTAGAAGAATATAAATCATCAAAAGAAGAAAAATAAAACCATAATAGATCAATACCCATGAAAGAAACTGAAGCTGTAGTTCAAAAAGTTTCTCTTATCCCAAAAAGGCCTGGATAGTTTTATAGGCAACCTTTACCAAACCTTTAAGGAATAGATAATTCCTACTTTACACAAATCGTTGCAAAGAACAGAACAGAGAGAATGCTACCAAACTCATTTTAGGAGTTTAGCATAACCTTAATGCCTGAACTGAATAACAACAATAAAAACAAAATTGTAGGCCGATATCACTTATGAACATAAATATAAAAATCTTAAATAAAATAATAGCTATTCAAAAATCCAGCAACCTATATGAAAATAATACAGCAAGACTGTGACAAAAACAGAGTTCCATTTCCCATTCTTCTCTTTGTGTTTAGCCATAAGAACCCTGATTTTCAGCTCTGCTCATTGCACATTGCTTCCCAATAAGAGACTATTCCACAGCACATCCCTTGCAGCTAGATGCCACCATGGGATGAGTTTTTAGCCAGTATGATGTGGGAAAGTGTTGTGTGTAACTTTCAGGAAATCTTTTTTTTTTTTTTTTTTCCTTTGGCCTCACTGTGCAGCTGGCGGGATTTTAGTTCCCCGACCAGGGACTGAACCTGGGCCACGGCAGTGAAAGTGCCGAGTCCTAGACCACTGGACTGCCAGGGAATTCTCGCAGGAAGTCTTTTTAAAAGGAAGGACTGCATCCTCCTCCTCTCTTTCTTCTTGGTGCTGCTCACAATGCAGACAGGATGGCTGGGGCTTGAGCACCAGCTCCTTGGTTATGTGTGATATACAAAGGGTAGAAGATCAGCAAGACAGGAGGAGCCTGGGGTCCTGACACTGAACTTCTACATCCAGCCTTTTTCTTTTTTCTTGGTGAGAGAGAAATATACTGAAGACACTATTGAGATCCTGTTACAGCCAAACTTAATCCAAACTGATAATGGGATCAAGTGGGGTTTATCCCAGGAATGAAAGAATGGGTCAACATGGAAAATCTATTAATATAATTCACCACATTACAGATGAAAGTATTAAATCTATGATCATCTAGGTAGATTCTGGAAAAGCACTCAATAAAATTCCACTCTCATTTTTTATTAAAAAATAAAAATTAAAAGCTCTTAGCCAACTAGGACTAGAAGGGAATTTCCTTAACCTGATCAATAGTATCCATCAAAATCTGTTGCAAACATCATCACACTTATAAGTGGGCCTTAAAAGATATTCACTAATGTCAGGAAGGACATAAGAGTGCTACACTCAACAGTAAACTAGAAGTCCTCTTCAATGCACTATTACAAGGGCAAGAAATTTTAAAAATACAGATTTAAAAGAAATATCCTCATCTGCAGAAAATATAACTGACTATATAGAAAACCCATCGTGATTTTCAGACAAACTTTGGGTCCTAATAAGAGAGAGCAGCAAGGTTGCTGAACACAAAATCAACATATAAAACTTAATAGTGTTCCCAGACACTGGTACTGCCCAACAGGAAAAAAAAAAAAATCCCCAACATAAGATTGCCCATAATGCCTTTCTCCTGGATCATGAAAAAATCCTGCTTCCTAGCCTCCCCATACCCACCATTACTTCCCTGAAATTCATTCTCCACTCGGCAGCTAGTGATCGTTTGTAAACATAAATTAGATCATACCACACTCCTTCTTTAACCTTTTAAGGGCTACTCATTAGTTAGAATTAAATTCCAGTTCTTTATCATGCCCATGCTGTACATGACCTGGCCCCCACCTATTCTCCAATCTACTCCCTCACCACTGTCCTGTCCTGTTCCACACCAGCCACATGAATTTTCTTTCAGTTCCCAATGCATGTCAAACTCTTTCCTGCCCCAGTGCCTTCACATATGCTATTCCCTCTTCCTGGAATGCTTCCTCCCCCGACCATCACCTGAGTGTTCCTAGTCAACCCTCAAGTCTCAGCTTAAATGTCACCTGCTTAACCTAAATGAAGTCCCTTCTCTCTTAGCGCCTGCTTTTTTCTTTCATATTCCCACCATAATTGCATTAATATCACATTACCTATTATACCACAGTGTGTAATCATATTTTTACTCGTGGGTTGTTTATTCATTGCCTTGATTCCCTTCTAGGCCATAACTTCTACGAGGGTAAGAGTCATGTCTTCCACATTCCCCTGAGCATTTAACAGGCGCTGTCATATGCTTATGACATAATAAGTGTTAATAATACTTATTAACAGATGCTTAATAAGTATTTTCTGAATGAATCAATCCACAAATGAATGACAGAGGTTGCTGATACAGTCTGAGTCTCAGTAGAATGCCTGCTGCACTCTTCCCAGGATTCAGGCTTGTTAGGAGGAATGGGGGGACCCCCAGGGGTCTATATGGATGAGGGACCAAGAAGCCCCATGAGGGAGCAAATGGGGGCACATGGGCTTGGTTTCTGGTCCACGGGGCAGCATTAGAGCTGGGGGCAGTGTTCTGAACACAGAGCTGCACCCAGCCATGACTCCTACCCCACCTCTCAAGAACTAAAGTCGTAGACTTGCAGAATTAGCTTTACCGTAAAGTGCTACTTTTCTGTGATCTTTGTGGAATATTAAGAATTTGGAGGACGGTAGCTTTCAGTAACAATGGGGGCAACAAGGGCGCCTTTTTGCCGCACTCGATGGAGGCATTTACAGCTTCAGGAGCATATGGAGCTGCAGGGAGCTAGTGTGAGAGTAGAGAAAAGTGATGAATCCCCGCAGGAACCCCAAGAAGTCTTGATCAGGTGCACACACACACACACACACACACACACACACACACACACACAAGATGCTCCCAGGGGTTCCCAGAAATAGTTGGGGGAATTTAGGGAAGGTCTAAAACCCAACAATGGCAACCGGGAACACAGTTGTGAGGGACTGCTACTTGCACTCTAGTGTTATTCCTTCAAGGGGTATGGCCTGGGCAACACAGATTACCAAGAAACTCTTACAGCCAGCCCCAGGCAGGTTCCCAGACACCACACTTAGGGCCACTGGCCTGGGAGCACTGCAGCTCAGAGGGCAGATGGGCCACTATGACACTGCCACATGGCCATTAGAGAAAGCATCTTCCCATAGGAGGCCAACAACAGAGGGATTCCTCCCAGTATTCCCTCCAGAGCTCTCAGTGCTAATTTTTCAGTTCGAAATTAAGGAAACAATGTTTCTGAGGCCACCTAATGCCAGAATAGTGGCTGTTGATTTCTCTGGTACACCACAGACTCAGGCATATTATAGATACCCCCAACTGGTTAAATGCTTGTATGAGCCGAGTGGGGAGGAGTATTATATCTGCCAGGGGCCCCTGAGAGGCAATCTTCATGTTTATTTGTTTCTTTTTGGGTTCACATACTTGTACACCACGAGAAGTAACGAGGGATTGGAAAAATCCTGTTATCCCCTATAAAGGACAATTGCTAGAGGCCTGCTTTGCACCTACCTGCTACTTCTCCCTACTACCCCGTTCCCGGGACCACTGTATTCTCCTGTCCACCTCACAGCACCTGGGACAGGTACGGGTACAAGGAGAATTCACTTTAGACTGCCCTGGTGACATCTCCGTGGAGAGCCTCCGTGGCTGCTCTGACACCTCCCCATTCAAAGGGCTTGTTCTCAGGACCAGGAAGAAAGGGTGTGCAGGGAGCCCAGGCCAGTGAGGTCGTTATGCATCCCTCTCTCCTATTCTCCACCCCACCCCCAGCAAAGCCTGAGATATCCCCACTCGGACCCACCTCTTGTCTTCTTCCACCTGTACACCGATGGAGTGGAACTCTCTTCGACTCCTGTTCTCCGTGTCCGAGTCTGAGATAGTCTCCACCTGGTGGCAGGATTGGGAAGTCAGTGGCCAGGGCTAGACGGAGGGACGCAGGCCCTTCCCAGGGAGAAGGGCAAGCGATGCCTGAGCCCCAAGCCAGCTGGCAGATCCTGAAAAGACAATCTGCCTGAACAAGACGAGAGACCCAGGAGGTTAGATGCATCAAGGTGCCAACCTCTGGGCACCGCTCTCCGCTCGCCAGGGGTGATGGTGCCAGGATGAGGGACAAGGACGTGGGCTGGGGCTGTTTGGAGCAGCCCCGTCGATGACCGAGCTAAGAGCAAGCGAGGAAAAGGTCTATGTATCCGGAAGGCCCCACTGACCCCCTCAATCCATCCTCAGCCGGACAGGGCCTGAACTTTCCTCGGTGCCTCCTCCTTCCGTACCTGCACCCCGATGGACGGTCGCCACTTCCGCTGCCGCGCCAGGCTCCGCAGCTCCTCCCTGCCTGGAATGGTCTTGATGATGAGTGTGGGGGGCTTGGGGCTGGCCCGGGGTGACACCGGCGCCAACTCCAGGGTGCGCGCACCCATGGCCGGGCCGTCCAGCCCGTCGGCGGAGCTGCAGCGCCGGGCTGGGCCCTCTGCCGCGGTGAAGCTCTCATGGGCGGAGTCGGTGCTGCTCTGGGCGGTGATGGAGATGCGGGGCGGGGCCTGGCTTCCCGGTGGGATGGGGGGCGGGGCCTTTCTGAAGTTGAAGGCTGTGGCCAGGGAACGCAAAGACACATAGGGTGAGAAACACGTCCTGGCAGGTGTCTGCCACTCCCCACACCCACGCGGTACCACAGGACCCAGCAGCCACGCGTACTCCACGTGCTGCTACGTGTACAGAACCACGGATCCTTCTCCCCATCATCCGACCCAGAGAGGCAAGCGATCTGCCCAAGGTCACACAGCAGAGCCGTGACCAGGGCCAGAACCGGACCCAGATCGCTCTCCAACCTAGGGCCGGGCCAGGGACAGCGGGGGCGTACTCACAGGAGCCGGGCCTCCCTGAGACAGAGGCAGGGGTAGCAAGGAGGGGCAGGCAGTCATCGTCTTGAGAGCAGCCGGCCTGGATGGCCCGGAGGTAGCTGTGGCTCCGCATGCGGAAACAGCCGGGCAGGTCCAGGGCGTCCACGGCCTGGGACTCCAGCTCCCCAAACACGGACCCGCACACGGCCTCCAACTGCTGGTTCAGCTCGTCGCTGAGCTGGGTACAGGGGCCAGAAGGACAGTTACCGTGGTGCTGAGATGGGATGGGGGCGTCTCTGAGGCACTTTGCCTTAGGAATATATCTAGTTCTGCAGAAGCTGTGTCTCTGTGTGACTCTTAACGCCTTTGGACTAAAAGAAACCCTCACCCCCTGCAAAGAAAGATGGAGGCACCTCTGCCCTGTGCTGCTAGCCAGGCGTGCTTTGGGACCAGCCTTGGGGTCTAATCTTTCCTCTAAATACTCCTCCCTCGACCCCCCCCCCATGCCTCTCCCAGACACCTAGCTCGGGTGCCTCCAGACCACCCCATCTTCCTCTCCACCTGTCCCAGCCCTTCACGTTTCTCTCACCTGACCCTGGGGGGAGAGGACCAGAGAGCTGACAGCCACCCTCCTGCCAAGTATGGGGGTGGGGTACTGTAGGGAAGGACAACTTTTATTTTATTATTTATGACCAACTGCATTACAAAAATGATGGAAAGCAACCTATAGAGATAAAATCATGTGGCAGGAAGGAAATTAATGGGTACATAACGGAGCAAAAATTATCATCCTTCAAGTGTTCCAAGCCTTCCCCCACCTTCTGCCCACTAACTAGGGTTCTGGCTCAGCCTGCCGGTTCCTTCCCTGCCCTCATCCTCTGAGCAAAGTTCAGCCACTGCTGACTGAGGTTCTTGGTTTTGGTTTTGATATTTTGTGACGCAGAATCCATGGTGTTAAAAAAAAATTGAAGCAACTAAGAAAAAGCAAAACAAAAATTTTGTTCATGGAACCATGTCACATAACAACACTGCACTAAGACTAAATATACCAGCGGCTGTAGCTTCATTTGCTTTATATGAGAAAACGGACACAAAGAAAATATAAAGGTAGGGAAGAAGGTGGTTCAGTGGTAAGCTCAACACCCAGAGCGCAGGATGGTTGCACATTTGACCCTGAGCTTCAGAGCACCCACAGCTTCAAGGAGTATAGCTTCTGGGTTGCCCACATGGGCTATGCTGTGAGACCCAGCTGGACTCAAGTGCTGGCTCTGCTACCTCCTAGCAGTGTGGCCTGGGAACGTTATTTAAAGTTTTGGGCCTCTGTTTAATCACCCGTCAAATGGGAATGATAATGGTACCATCGTCACAGGGCTATTTAGGAGACTCGAAGAACAACATGGGAGGCACTTGGTGCAGGTGAGCCCTCAATCAGTGCCACGGGATGGTCTCAGGGCCTACCTCGTAAACCCAGGCCACCACTCATGACAATCACACCATTCTTGTCACTGAGCCCAAGAGAAATTCCCCCATGGGTGATTATGTAGAGGCCACTGGATGAAGTCATGGACAAGGTCCTCAGTAGCATCCACATGGTGAATGCGACAGCAAGTATCCCATGGCTGCATCTTGTGACCTCCCAGGAAAGATTCATGGCATCATAGAGAAAGGAATAGCTTGACTCATGTGTAAATTGCAGCTCAGTGTTTCCAAACTCGGCCCCCAAAGCGCATATGACATTATATCACTAGAGTCTACCTCAAATTGAGCAGGAATTTCCATCCTATTCTACAGATAGGCAAACTAAGGCTCAGAGAGGGCAGAGGAATTAGCCAAAGATGCCCAGCATGTAAGTGAGAAAACTAAAGTGTCCACTTTCCTGTCTCTCCTGCCAGGCTAACTGAGCATCAGAATGTCCTGGAGAGCCTGTTAAACCTATATTAACTCAGTCCACACCCTAAGGATCTGAACCCAGGGTTCTCTAACTATAAACCTCTCTTCACCTTGGCTGCTTTGAAGGTCAGAGCCAAATTTGCTGGAGATTCAGTGATTCCAACATGGGTCCAGTAATTAAAATGAAAGACTGTCTGCAGCTTTTTCTAAAGGAACTTCATTACAAGTGTACAGAAATCACAGGCCACGGACAAATCAATCCAAGATCCTGTAGACGTGAAGTTCTCCCATGTTTGTCCGGCACAAGCTGCACTCCTGTGGCACCTGTGACTTTCACAACTCCTTTTGAGTCTACCTCTCATTTTCCTATCTCTTGACCTCCGGGGTACCAAGCACCGGTGGTACCTGAAGCTCAGGAGCTGATTTAACTCTTGGTATTTCTAGGCAGGGCTCAAGATACTCCACAACTAGAACCAATCCAGCCCAGAGGGTCCCTCTGAAGCACAAGAAAGCTTATCTAACCCTAGCAGAGAGCATTTCGGTCTCAAGTCTGGACACCAAGGATGGAAGGAATCTCACTCTGTGGCTTGTATCTGTATCTCCAGCCCTTTTCTCTGTGTAAAGCACTAGGCATAATATCTGGCATATAGCAGGTGCTCAATAAACATTAACTACTATTATTAGTAGCAAGAGGTTCTTAAATCACAGTGACAATCCCTCTCAAAGGCCCATCTTTCCCAAGGGTTCTCAAGCTCTTGAAATCCCCACCATACGCTAGTCCCATGACCAATTCTATCCAAGGCAGACAGGAGGAGGGTGAGAAACTCTCTGGAGCTACACATATTCCATCTCTACTACCCAAGAGGAGCTTCTGGCTTTCCAATAAGGGACCAGGACCTAAGGGAAACGCAGACTTTTATAGACTCTCAGAGGAATACTGCATCTGAGCTGATCTTTACTGTATTACAAGTATGAAATTGTGACATTGTGCTGTGAATTCTCCTATTTTCCCTACACTGCCTTCCACCCTGCTCCCCCCAACTCTCACTTTCAGGAGAGTCAAAGCCAAAGAATCCTCTTGGGAAATGAGAACCTTAACCTTTCTGCAAACCAGACTCAGAATCAGTAAATATTTCCAAGGATGTGGGATATTTAAAAGAAAATACTTTGTTTGGGTCTAACTGAAAATTGTCTGTACTAGAGTTAGTGGGCCCAACTGGGGACAAGGCAGCATCCTGTATACTTTACGTATGTCATTTGTTTTAGATAATCTTGGAAAACCCTCCCATTTTAAAACATTCTAAAACACTTAATAAAATATAACAAACGTTTTATATGCATTAACTGAGCTCACAAAAAAGTGAGATAAGTCCCCAGGAGACAAAAGCAAAGAGGAGACTGGAAAATCAGAATATTAACTGTGTGAGCCAATGCTGCAAACAGCCCAGTGGAGGGTGGGAGGCGGGGGCAGGGGTTGCTGGTCTCAGTAACCAAAGGGCTTACATTTTAACACCCACTTGGGCCCACACGAAGTGTGGAATTGGAAATGGGAAACTGCATAAAAGTAGAAAAGGGGAAAGCTTTGATGAAAAGACAAACTAGAAAAATCAATTATCAACACAGACTGATGACAAAGGAGCTAGTCTGTAGTCTAGGCACTGGGGAGAGGGGAAAGATGATAAATCTCCTAAGAATTTATACCCACAAGCTAGTCTTCACACAGACCCAGCCTTCAGTGTCTGCATGGGCCAGACGCCCCAAAAATTAAAAATTAACATAAAAAGGCCCCAGACGGAGAATAGTTGAACAGAAGCAATTTTAAAATATTTTCTGAATGGTTCTGAAGAACCTAGGAGCAGGACAGGAATAAAGATGCAGACGTAGAGAATGGACTTGAAGACACGGGGAGGGGGAAGGGTAAGCTGGGACGAAGTGAGAGGATGGCATGGACTTATATATACTACCAAATGTAAAATAGATAGCTAGTGGGAAGCAGCCGCATGGCACAGGGAGATCAGCTCAGTGCTTTGTGACCACCTAAAGGGGTGGGATTGGGAGGGTGGGAGGGAGACGCAAGAGGGAGGAGATATGGGGATATATGTATATGTATAGCTGATTCACTGTGTTATAAAGCAGAAATTAACACATCATTGTAAAGCAGTTATACTCCAATAAAGATGTTAAAATAAATAAATAAATTAATTAATTAATTAAAAATATTTTCTGGGGGACCCACTCCTAACCCAGACTGATGAGGGTTCTCAAAGGTAAAGCTCCAATGAAGATGAGCTCGTATTAAACTGTGTGGTAGACAACCTCTGACACAGCTCCTAATCATCTTCACCTCCTGGCATTCACATCCTTGCATAGTGCCTTCCTCTTGAGTGCAGATTAGACCTATTGGTCCACTTCTAATGAATAGAATATGGCAGATACAATGGCATGTCACTTCTGAGATTAGATTACAAAAACACTGTGGCTTCCATCTTGGACACTTTCTCTCACCATCTCTCCCTAGGAGTCTTTGCTCTGGGGGAAGCAAGTTGTTATGCTGTGAATTGTGTTATGTTGTGAGCCATATGGTGAGTCCCACACATCAAGGATCTGAAGCCTGCTGACAGCCATGTGAGTGTGGAAGGGGATCTTCCTCTAGACAAGCCTTGAGATGACTGCAGCCTTGGCCAACACCTTGATGAAGCCTGTGAGACATCTGATCCATGTGGCACCCAGCTAAGCTGTGCTTGGATTCCTGACCCACAGAAATTGTGAGATAATAAATATTTTTTGTTTTAAGACTCTATGTTTTGGGGTAATTTATTATGCAGCAATAGATCACTAATGCAAACAGTGACATAAACAAGAACTAAACTTCTACTGAGTGAAGCCGTTGAGAATTCAAGGTTTACCGGTTACAGCAGCTAGTGCTACCTTAGCTAAGACAGAATAGCTTTTAAACAATGTTTAAATTTTCTAAAACTTAAAAGATAAATAAAACTGAAAACATAAGGATAGAATAAAAGCTTTGAGGAACTTCCCTAGTGGTCCAGTGGTTAAGACTCCACACTTCCATTGCAGGGGGCACAGATTTGATCCCTGGTCGGGGAGCTAAGATCCCACGTGCTGCATGGTGCAGCCAAAAAAATAAGCTTTGAAAAAACCAGAAAGATTTGAAAAGGGACTAAATCAGATTTCTAGGGGGCAAAGGGGGAAATTTAAAACACAATGAATGAGTAAATGAAACACAATTGAAGACAAAAATAGTGAACCAGTGAATAATATCTGAGGAACTTACCTAGAAGGCAACATAGAGAGGTAAAGAGATGGAAAATATGAAGGAGAGAATAAAAAGGCCCCAAATACAACAAATAAGACTTCTAGAGGGGGGACTCAATAAAGTGTAGAAGAGGCAATATTCAAAGGGATAATAATAGTCACTGAGAATTTTCCAGACTTCTGACTTCAGACACAACAGAGTGAGGATACCAAATCCTATCCCCCAAGACAACTATAAAGCTGCACAAAACTGTCAAAAACAACCATTTTATCACTCTGAAAATCAATCAAAGGTATACAGCAATGAAACACATTCATGAAAATTACTGAACTTCGGGTAAGAACAGCATGAGTCTGTGGTGTCCTTGCCTGGGGCTGCTCCCATTACCCAAGCTCCCAGCTCTATCTGTTGCAATAGTTCAAAAAGGGTGGGCCAGGCTATGAAAACCAGCTGCTTCACTGCAACTAACAAAGGGAGCTCACTTAATTTTCAGCATTGTCTGTTATAGTATCAAGAATAGGAATAACCAGCAGCACTGCCAGGCTGAGGTTTCAGCACTGTTTGGGGGCAAGCAATGGGACTGTCAGACTAGACAGGGATTTGATAGGGAGTTCCAGTGGGTAAGATAGCCATAAAGAGTTTGATAAGCTCTTCACATAGTCTGGGTTAACTAGAGGCTGGGTGCATGTACAACAGAGATCAGAGAGGCCTTGAGCCCACCCACATATCCTTTGCCAGTGGAGCCTGTGCATACGTGCAGAAGAAATGCAAGAGAGCCTGGTGAAAAGTAAAAGCCAGAGATGGCTTGAAAACAGCACAGTGTTTGTACTCCCCAGATCACACATAGAACCATAAAAGGAGAGAGAAGAAGTCTTATGGGCTTGAAGCTTTTGAGCACAACCTCTGATCAATCTCTGGCTAGACATTAAGCTATGCAGAGACAGGGACAACCCCTAGGAAACCAGGCTTTAAAATAAAAACAAGAAAGAAAAAAAATTAGTGGAGAAATCAGAGGCTGCATCTGGAATCATAGATAGATTTCACAGATTTAGCCCAGGGATTAACAAACAAACAAACAAAGCAATAACAATCTTCAAGAGGTAAAATAAGAATCCAGAGTTGCTACAGTACATTATCTAAAATGTTCAGTATTCAACCAAAAAATTTGTGACACATGTAAATAAACAAGAAAATGTGAACGTCCCCAAACATTTGATTTATCAGACAAAGACTACAAAGCAGCTATTATAAGAATGTTCAAAGAACTAAAGGAAAGCATGTTTAAATATTTAAAGGGAAGTATGACAACAGTGACAGCAATAATAGAAAATCACAACAAAGAGAATTTTTTTTAAGGAACAAGAAAAGGACTTCCCTGGTGGCTCAGTGGTTAAGAATCCGCCTGACAATGCAGGGGACATGGGTTCAAGCCCTGGTCCAGGAAGATCCCACATGCCACACAGCAACTAAGCCCATGCGCCACAACTACTAAGCCTGCACTCTAGAGCCCGCGAGCCACAACTACTGAGCCCACGTGCCACAACTATTGAAGCCCATGAGCCTAGAGCCCATGCTCCACAACAAAGAAAAGCCACCACAATGAAAAGCCCGCTCACCTCAATGAAGAGTAGCCCCCGCTCGCCGCAACTAGAGGAAGCCCTCACGCAGCAACGGAGACCCAACCAGCCAAAAATGGCAGCCCCAAATTAATTAATTAATTATTTTTTTTTAAAGAACAAGAAAAGAATCAAATGGAAATTCTAGAGCTGAAAAGTACAATAACTGAAATTAAAAATTCACCAGAAGGGGCTTCCCTGGTGGCGCAGTGGTTGAGAGTCCGCCTGCCGATGCAGGGGACACGGGTTCGTGCCCTGGTCCAGGAAGATCCCACATGCCGCGGAGCAGCTGGGCCCGTGAGCCATGGCCTCTGAGCCTGGGCATCCGGAGCCTGTGCTCCGCAATGGGAGAGGCCACAACAGTGAGAGGCCCGCGTACCACAAAGAAAAAAAAATTCACCAGAAGGGCTCAGCACAAAAAGTGATCAGTAAACTTGAAGATAGATGAGTATAGATTATCCAATATAAAGAACTGAATGGGGGAAATGACTGAATAGAAATGAACAGCGCCTCAGAGACCTATGGAACAACATCAAGTATACCAGTATGCATGTAATGGGAGTCCCAGAAGAAGAGAGAGAGAAAGAGGAAGAAAAAATATTTGAAAAAATAATGGCCCCAAACTTTCCAAATTTGATGAAGAACATTAATCTACAGATCAAAGAAACTCAATGAATCCACATTAGGTTAAACACAAAGAGATCCACACCCAGACACATTACAGTCAAAATGTTGAAAGACAAAGAGAAAATCTTAACAGCAACAAGAGAAAAACAATTCATCGCATACAAAAAAAACCCAATATGATTAAAAACTGGCTTTTCATCAGAAACAATGAACACCAAAGGCAGTGGAATGGTATAGTGAAAGTGCTAAAAGAAAAAAACTGTCAACCAGGAGTTCTATATCCAGCACAGCTATCTTTCAAAAAATGAAGTAAAAATAAAGAGATTTCCAAATAAATACAGACTGAAGAAATTACTGCCAGCAGAACTATCTTACAAGAAATACTAATGGAAGTTCTTCAGGTTAAAAGGAAGTGAAAACCAGTAGTAACTCAAATCCACAGAAAGAAATGAGGAGCACCAGAAATGGTAAATATGTGAGTAAATATAAATAGCTCTATAAATATATTTTTCACATTTTTTCTCTCAGCTTCTTTAAAAGACATAAGCAAAGCAATTATTATAACACTATTATTGGTTTATAATAATTTTTAGGTTTATAACACAGATATAGGTAATACATATGACAATAATAGCACAGAAAAGGAAGAAAGGAGATATATTAGAGCAATGCTTCTGTATTTTACCAGAATCAATTAGATTTTAATAAGTTAAGATACACATTGTAATTTCTAGTGCAACCACTAATAACTTGAATAATATAGTAAAAAGGAATTAACGAAAAGAAATTAAAACTGTACACAAAGTATTTAATACAAAAGAAGGTAGCAAAGGAACAGAGGAACAAAAATGACATGAGACAATCCAACCATATCAATAATCACATTAAATGTGATTAGACAAAACACTGCCATTCAAAAGACAGAGATTTTCAGACTGGATAAAAAAGCAAGTAGATAGAAAGTAAAAAGAAGGAAATAGATGTACCAGCAAACAGTAAACATGAGAGAATTTTCCAGATTTGATGAAAGACATTAATCCTCAGATTCAGGGAACACACCACACACACACACACACACACACACACACACACACATCATAGTGAAACTGTAGGACACCAAAATCAAGGGCAAAATCTTGACAACAATCAGAGAGAAATGAAAATAACCAACAAAGACTATTAGATTGATAGTAGACTTCTCCACAGCAACAACAGAACAGATGACAGAGGAATATCATCAAAACACTGAGAGAGGGTTTCCCTGGTGGCGCAGTGGTTGAGAGTCCGCCTGCCGATGCAGGGGACGTGGGATCGTGTCCTGGTCCGGGAAGATCCCACATGACGCAGAGCGGCTGGGCCCGTGAGCCATGGCCGCTGGGCCTGCGCGTCCGGAGACTGTGCTCCACAACGGGAGAGGCCACAACAGTGAGAGGCCCGCATACCACAAAAAAAAAACAAAAAACAAAACAAAACAAAAAAAACACTGAGAGAAAATAAATGTTGACCTAAAATTCTGTAATAAGCTAAATTATATAAAATAGTGAGAGTAAATGACATTTTTGGTTAAAGGCAGAATTTGCCATTAACAGACACTCACTGAAAAAAGTTACTAAAGAATTTAGTTTAAAAGGAAGAAATGAAATGTAAGATGGTATAGTGAGGGGGGGAAAAGGTAAAAATGTGAAGTATTAGTAATACTTAGTATTAGTAATACTACTAATCAAGTATTAGTAGTATAAAATTCAATTACAATAATAAAGACTAACTGAGAGAGGTAAAAAAAAAAAAGGTGGGACTAAAATACTGGGCAACTGGTACATGTAAGAAGGGAAGAGGTGATCAAAAGAAAAGTGTCCTAAGGTCTTTACATTGTTCAGAAGAACGGTAGAAGTAATTGTCAATCTGAGACTTTGCTAAGTCAAATATGCACATGAAATCATAAGAATAACCACAAAAATAATGAAATTAGTATATACAACTGCCAAATCAGTGTGGGATTTGGTGAAGAGAAAAATGAAGAAAATCCAATTGATCCAAAAGAAGGCAGCAAAGGAGTAGAAAAGCATCACCCAAAAGGCAGGACAAATAGATGGCACAAAATAAGATGACAGAAATGAATCCAAGCATATCAGAGATCACAATAAATATAAATGTACTAAACTCTCAAACAATTGTCAGAATGGACATAAAATAAAATATAGCTATAAACTACTTACAAAAGACATACCTAAAACATAAAGAGACAAAAAGCTTTAAAGTAAAATATAGAAAAAGATGTTCTAGGAAAATACTAGAAGGGCAAAAAGCGATAAAGATAAGAGTGACGTCACTAGTTCATTAAACCTGTTTCCTCTTTTGTAAATCAGGGGTTATAAACTACGCCCCCCTGGAAAAATATGTAAAGTATACATGATGTTAGATAGTGTAAAATGATGAAAAGAAGAAGTGGGGGGGGGAGGAAAAGGAGAAGAACAGAGAAGGGAAACAGGAAATGTTGAGGGGGGTTAAAATTAAAATTTAGAACATTTGGGTAAAGACCTGAAAGAAGCGAGGGAGCAATCCATGGGAGTATCTGGGAAGGAGAGATCCAGGCAGAGGTAGCAGCAAAGGACTTAAGGCTGAAGCACACGTGTGGTGTCGGAAGTGCAGCAAGGAGACCAGTGTGGCTGGAGTGGGTGTGGGATGGGAACAGTGTTAGGACAGGAACTCAGAGGTAGCAAGGGCCAGATCGTGCAGGGCCTTATACATCATAGTACAGTGTTTGACTATTCCCCTGAGCAAGGTCTTGATTGAATGCAATTTTATTCTTAAATGATCACTCTGGCCGTATTATGAGAGAATGAAGTGGAGCAAGGACAAGTGCAAGAGATCAACTAGAAAACAGTGCAACAGTCTAGACAAAAGAACATGGTGACTTGCACTGACGTGCTGGCAGTGGAGATGGTGAGGAGCGATTGGATCCTGGAAATACTTTGAAGGTGGGACCAACAGGATTTGCTGAAGGGTTGGACATGGGATGTGTGAGAGAGAAAGGAGTCCAGACTGACTTCAGTGTTTTAGATCAGAGCTCCTGGAAGAATAAAATTGCCATTATCTGAAATGGAGAAGACATTGGATGGAGAAGGAAATTTGAGGAGTGAGAAAAGAGTACCAGCAGTTTGGTTTTGAACATCTTAAGTTTGAGATGTCTACTCAACATCCAAGTGAGATTTCAACACACAGATATATATGCATTTATGGGAGAATGTGGGCTGGTGATAGACATTTGGGAGTCATCAGGCTCTCAATAATATTCAAAGCCATGAGCCTGGATGAGCTCACCCAAAGAGTGAGTGTAGGAAGAAGTCCAGGAACTAAGCCCTGGAAAACTCCAGTGTTCAGATCCTGAAGAGTTTGCAGGCACCAGTGACATAGACTAAGAATAGGCAACCAGAGAGAGAAGGCAGAAGAACCTAAAAGATGTGGTGTCCTCAAAGCCAACTGAGAAAAGTGTTTCAGGAAGGAGAGAGTCATCAGCTGCATTACATGTTGCTGATGGATCAAGTAAAATGAGGGCTGAGCATTAACTAGTGGGTTTAGCAACATAGACTGGTCTTCTGTGAAAAGACGGCTGTGCCAATCAGATTCCCTGATTCAGGAAATGTAACAAAGAAATGCTAAGAGACTGCAGCAGCAAAACCATGGGAGCCAACCAGGACGGTCTTTGCATCGCGTTTTTTCCCCAGCAAACAGTAAAAATAGCTAACCTTTATTGAGTGCTGGCTGTGTGCCAAGAACACTATTATGATGCCTATTTTTAAATAGGGAGAGTGGGGCTCAAAAAAGTCAAGTAACTTGCCCCAGGTCACTCAGCTGGTAAGTAGCTGAGCTGGAATTCAAACCCACCTCATGCATTTAATAAACTGCACTGCCTCCTTTAGTTAAGGGTAAAGTCTACAGTTAGATATAGAACTCACACTTGTAAAATACCAGTGTGGGGCCAGGTACCTTGTGTTTGCATATATTTTCTCACTGAACTCACAAAACCCCTGTGAGAAAAGCATCATTACCATTGTCATTTCAAAGATGAGCCAACAGGGGCTTCCCTGGTGGCGCAGCGGTTAAGAATCCGCCTGCCAATGCAGGGGACACGGGGTCGAACCCAGGTCCGGGATGATCCCACATGCCGCGGAGCAACTAAGCCCATGCGCCACAACTACTGAGCCTGCGTGCCGCAACTACTGAAGCCCGCGCACCTAGAGCCCATGCTCCGCAACAAGAGAAGCCACCGCGATGAGAAGCCCGCGCACCACAACGAAGACCCAGCGCAGCCAAAAATAAATTAAATTAAAATTTAAAAAGATGAGCCAACAGAGGCGTTGAGAGGGAGGTACCTTGCCAGTGTTCCACAGGGTGGAGTGGAGGGGAAAGAACTCAAGCCCTGATCACCTCTAAGACTGCAGTTCTGCCTATCTCCAGTCTGTACGCTCAATCTTGCCTTTTACACGGGGTGGGTTGGGAGCAATCAGGCCATAAAAGGGCTGGGAAACCTCAGAGAACTGACGCTGCCCTTACAAGTTCATCACTTTGAGGATGCTTGGTGGTTTTTAAGGATGTGACTCTCTGAGATCCTCAGTCTGAGTCAGCTCCAGGAGTCCCAAGGCAGGCTTCTCAGCTCCCCAGAACCAGACCTGTGCTCTTTCCATGGGCAGATTCCTGATTTTAAGGCCTCGGCTGAGCATGGGACTGAATCACCCTTCCCACCCTTTCCTTCCAGCATGCTGGGCCTCTCCCTACCTGTCCGGTGGTGAGGGAACGGCTATAGCCAGGGATGGAGCTCCGGGGGTGGATCCGGGGCGGGACACAGCAGCTGGGAAAGGTCAAAATTCCAGATTCAGAATGGGGGTCTGCTAGGAGGTGGGGGAGGGGAATGAGAGCACTGAGGTCCCTGAGCAGGTTCTAACCCTCAGAAATCCCAGAGATCCCCAGGAGACTCCTGGGTAAAGGAATTCTGCCAGAGACATTCAGATAGGGGCTATCACAGGCACCCCCTCTTTATATGGGGCAGAGCAAGACTGCCCAGTTGAACCCTAAGCAGGGAACCTGACTGGTACCCACTCTATGCACATCTCCTACAGGCACCCAGGATCAGCATCCTACACCCCACCCCCACCCCAGCTCTCCCTGTCCTTACTTGATCCGGGCCTGGTCCACGCTGGAGGAGCGGCGGGTGGTGAAGCGCCGGGCGACCGCTTTGGGAGATGTCTTGGGGCTGCCATCTGAGTCTCCACTCTCCTCATCCCCCATGGCTTTGATGTAGCTGCCGCTCCGCATCCTGCGGCAGGGGATCTCCCCGTCCTTGCCCCCAGTGGGGTAACCCCCCCAGTCATCTTGCGGCACCTGCAGGGACAAGGGGCCTCTATCTTTCAGACAAGTCCCTACTGAATCTGGAAGCCGGGACCCACATTCTCCACTGCCAGTGGGAGACACTCAGCCCTGGCTCAAGCAGGCCACGTTCAGGAATGTGCAGAGGCAGAGCAGGGTGAGGTCTCCGCTACGGGAGATGCCTCGTCATCCTCCATGTGCCTTTTGCTACTTAATTGAGGACCACCTAGAGAGTCTAGGAGCTGACATGCCAGGTGCCAAGAGGTTGAAGCTCAGAGGCCAAAGTGACCTATGTCAATCTCACCCCAGCAGCAAAGCGTCACCTGACCTCAGTGACCTTTAACCCCTCCTTCTCCTTCATCCTCTTAACTGCTTATATCCCAAATCCTCTAACTTTCTGCCTCCCTTCTGTGAAGAGCCACAGAGGGAGTGACATCTATTTGTGTTTCAGAAAGAGCACTTCAACAGTCCAAACAGAGGATGGACCGTGGCGGGCCAGTAGCAGGGCAGGGGCTCAAGTGGCAAGACGGAGACCAATTAAGAGGCTGATGCTGTTATCCAGGCAAGAGATGATGAGGCTTAAATTAAGACAGTGACAATGAGGGGGAAGAGGAGATGGAAATGAGAGGTGTTAAGGAGCATCAGTGAGCCTGATTAGACGTGGGGGGTGAGGGGGTGGGGCGGAGTCGATGATGACTGAGACGCTGCTGGCTGAGGACCTGGGGGGATGGTGCTGTTGCTCACAGAGCCACAGAATCCCAGAGAAACAGGTTTGGGGAAAAGGTGACAGGTTCAAGCGTTGAGCATCTTGAGTTGGCAGAGAACTGTGGAGCAGGTGGTTGGGCGTTTGGTTCTGGAGTTCAGTGGAGAGATCTGGGCTGGAGGCAGACATGGGGGAGTCCTGGGTGGCAGCTGAATCCACAGGAGTGAATGAAACAGCCCAGGGGAAAGAAGAGAGAGAGGTGGGAAGGGATCCACTGACATTTAAAAGGGGACTGTGAAGAAAGGGAGAGGAGCCTATGAAGTCACCTGAGAAAGAGTGGGCAGAAGGGTGGGAGGAAAGTCAGGAGAATGCCATGTCATGGAAACAGGAGACATTTCCAGAATAGAAGGAGTTGATAATGTCAAATGCCACAGTGCACGCAGAGGTTAGTGATTCGGGCTAGGGAGTTAGAACCGTGTTCAAATTCTGGCCCCATCACTTGCTAGCTGGGTAAACTTGAGCAAACCTGATTAATCTCTAAGCCTCAGTTTCCTCGTCTGTGAACTGGTAATGATAATTATGCCCACTTCACAGCATTGGTGGGAAAGATAAGTGAGCCAGTATAGAGTGCCCAGCTCAGAGTAAGTGCCCAATGTTGACCATTGTTATTATAAGCATTGAAAGGTACCTTTCAAGGAGAGAGCTCTCAAGAGACCACTGGTGACCACTCCCAGGACATTTTAGAGGACAGGGGTGTGGAAGTCAGACTGCAGTAAAGGGGGAGAGTGAAAGGAAGTGAAGTAGTGGAGTCTACACTCTGAGCACTTGGAACCGAAGGGAAGACAGGAGGGAGATGGAAAGGGGTATGGGCTTGAAGAAAGACTTTTTTTTTTAGGATGAGAGAGATTTGGGCATGTTTGCAGGATGAGAGAAAGAGTCAGTAAAGAGACAGTCTTTAAATGTGGGGAGGAAGGGGGGACAGCTCACGGACAGAGGGGATCCCAGAGAGATGGGCTCAAGCCCTGTGGAGGCATCATCCTGGGATGGGTGCTCCTGGCTTCTCCTCTGAGCCAAGAAGGAAGGGTACGAGGGTGGCTGGGGATCTTGATGAGTTCACAGGTGCACTGACAGGAAGGCGAGGGAGTCTGGGATGGTTGGCCTACACTGTGAAGTAAGAGGCATAATGAAGGCATGCGGGAGGGGCCCGGGGCAGGTAGCAAAGATTTAAAACACCTGTTGAAAAGAACAGGTTAAATGGGGTGGGGGTCAGTGTTCAGGGAGAGCAGAGGGTTCAGGAGAGGAAGAGAGATTCTGGGGTGGGCCTAAATGAGGGGTCAGAGATCAGTGTGAGAACAGGGATGGGATGGGGCCCCATGAAGGAGTCCTCAGGGGGTGAGGCGGAAAGGGCTCGGTGGGGGGCTGGGCTCAATCAGAAGATGGGAACGCAGGGAAGAGACGAGGCTCCATAAAGGAACAAGGGCTCCGAGTGAAAAGAGGGATTCTGGAAGAAGTCTGAGAGAGAGCTGGCAGCCAGTAGGGGAACAAGGTCTCAACAAAAGGACTGGGGATCCACCAAAGACACCTGGTCTGATGTGGCCAGCTTCCCCTGCTTTTGGGCCAGGGGGGCACCAGTCTGTCTAGAGAGTCCCTGCAGCCCCTTGTTCTCCCCCAAACAGGCTCAGACTTCCCAGTGCTAAGACTCCCTGGAACCCCAGGCCCTGATCGATCCTTCCCCTTCCCCGCACTCTACAGAGAGGAGCCACAGGGGCAGAGGAAGGCAGAGGGGACAGCCAGGCACGCTCTGCACGCTGCAGGGCTCCCACTCCATAGCCACTGCGGAGCTGCTGGCTCCTCTGCAGGACACTGTGAGTTGCATGTTAAAAAGGAAGCCCCCAGGGAGATGAGGGCAGCCCTGGAGAAGCAGCAGGGAGCAGCGGAGTGGTGGCAAGGTTCCAGGGATGGGAGAAGACGGGTTGGTGTTCTCTCCTTGGCCCTTTCTGCTGGACCCTTCAATCGCCAGCTTAGAGGGGCAATCCAAGGCCAACCCAGAAGTCCTGAATCCTAGAAGTCTCCAACCTCCCCTTCTGTCTCCCACCCCGTCCTGCTTCCACTGTTGCCCTATCTGTTCCCTTGAGCTTTTGTGAGTTCCCCACCCAGGAGAGCCCTAACATGGGAACAACTTACCAAAAAGGCCAGTGACACCCAAAGACACATGCAAGCTCAACTCTCCACACCTTTGAACGTGCTGTAGTCTCTTCCTGGAACACCCTTAATCCTGGAACTTCTGCACTCAACTAACTCCAAATTCTCCACTGAGATTCCGCTCAGGAGGCATTATTCCTAGAAGTTGTTCTGGCCACCATCACCCAGGTGGGTGAGGTGCCTCCTCTGGGCTCCCAAGGCTCTCTCCTCTCACAGCCTCATCACAGTGTATTCTACCTGATGCCTTGTCTATCCCACCTTTAAATGGTGAGCTCCTCCCAAGCAGCGTCTGTGTCTTCATCTTTGTATCCACAGCACCCAGGAAATGCTCACTGAATGAACGGATGCATATTAACTATGCGGAACGTGGGTTTGGGGGATAACCCTAAGTCTACTGGACTTCTAGAACTTGTCTAGACTTTTCCTCCTAAAACTACAGCAGGGCTCAAGAAGGCATGTCAGGGGACATGAGAGGGGGGCGTAAGGCAGAGAAGAGGAAGGTTGATGGCAAGAAGAGCCCCTGACCCCATCTCAATAGGAAGACGGAGAGGGGACAGTGAGAGATGGATGAAAGCTCCATAAGAAGAAGGGGTCAGAGCTCTTAGCCTCACCTGCAGACACCACAGAGTTGGTAAAAGAGGACAGGGACAGTGTGCTAGTTATCACCTGTACCATCCACTCTCAGGAAGTCCTGGCCTGCTGCTGTGTCTGGAGCTCAGACTTCAGTGTGAAGCCCAGCCTGGGGAAACCCGTAAGACAGGCTCCCAGGCTCTTCCACAGCCTCACGGGTGTCCCACTGCAGGTTCCCCAGAAAGACAAACACCAGCAGAGGCACATTCTGGAAATAACTGACCTTCACATTCAAACAGTATCTGGACCACCCAGGTCTGGGCAGAAAAGAGGTCTGGAGAAGGCCTAGGGGCAAGAAGACTGCTTTCCAACTGCTGACCTCCAATCCTGGGGAAGCTACAGGCAGGGAGCACCACACACACTGTCCTGTTCACCGCCTGCTCTCCACCTCATTCTGCCTCCAGCCTCACAAGGCAGAGGCCAGCACAGCTTGCCCAAAACATCAGGTAAAGGAAAAGTCTTCCTGGCACTGACACACAATATCAAAATAGAAGGGCCCCTTCACTGCACAAACAGGGAAACTGAGGTCCCAAAAGGGGCTCAAGGCAATACAGTGAGGCAGGGGAGAGCCGCCCTGACTCCAGACCCTCCATCCTGGGACCAGCTGGCTCTCACCCAACCCTTTCCACAGCTCCCCGGGTGACAACATTGATGAGGGCCGAGGACCCTGTTCCCCACCCCCACCAAAGCCTCACCTGCAGATAGTGATAAGTCCTGGCTTTGGCCTTGGCCTCCGGACCCAGGAGCCCCTTGCCCGGCCCGGCCCCTGGGTATCCATCCCGGCCCTGGCTGACCATCATGGTGTGCCAGGCACTTCGCTTGACCGATTGTCCATCCAGTGACATGGACATGCCAGTGCAGGCAAGACAACGGCCTTCCGACCCGCCCGAGCGCCCCTTGAAGCTCAAGTCCCGGTAGGACCCATCTGGAGCCTCCAGGCAGAAGGGACCACCAGGCTCCCCAGGGGGCCGCCCACCGGCCAGGAAGCCGCTGTCACTGTCCAAGTTGTCATCGGAGCTCCACCAGCCCGCGGCCTTGGCCTGGTGCCGTCCGTCCCCCTTGCGGTCCTTGCTCTTGCTCCTCTTGCTGTGCCGGGACTGGTGGTGGTGGTGGTGGTGGTGGTGGTGGTGGTGGGAGGTGTGGAGGCCTCCAGAGCCCGGGCCAGGGTAGCTGTCTCCGCCGGAGCCACCTCTGCCCTCAGCCTTGGGCCCATTATAGTCCCGCTTCCCTGGCGCCTCCAGAGAGTGGGACTTGGCAAACAGCTTCTGCACAGAGTGAACCAGGTGCCGGATGCGGCTGGGGCTCTCGCTGCGGGCCTCCGGGGTAGGGCCAGACCCTGGCCCGGGCCCGGCCCCTGCTGGACCTCGCTGGTATGGCAGCGTGTGGAAGCCATCTTGTTGAACGGGCAACTGCTTTTCAAACTGGTCCAGAAGTGTGGGAGGCAGGCGGGGGGCACCCTTGCCCTGTGGGTGGCCCACACAGTCTTCACAGGTGTCGAAGGGGCCCTGGCCAGGGTACATCCTGGGGAAGGTGCTGCTACCCCCCCCAACCCCGGCCCCTCCTGGCCCTCCCTCGGGGCCTGTTGACGGCCCCTCACTCAGGCTCAGGGGCCCTTCAGGAGAAAGGTGTCCCAGGCCAGCCCTTGGGGCACAGAAGCGGGGCTCGGTGGAGAAGGCCTCCCCGGAGCCCAGCAGGTATGGCGCCCTGGCAGCGGGGCCCACGTCCATATGCTGCTGCTCGGCAAAGCGGGCTGGGCGGGGGTGGCTGCCTCGGTCGCCATGATAACCCCTCATGGCCTCAGCAAGGGCTCTTCATAGCGCTGGGGGCCAGGCCCCAGGAACCTCCTGGGAAAACAGGGAGTAGCGGGATTAGGACTGAACAACAGGCCACTTCACCTGAAACTATCTTTTATTAGGTATTCTTATAGCCCTTGAGGTAGTGCATACCAATTTAGTGTGATTAATTCTACTCTCTTTCCACAAACGGGCTTAAAAGCCTTAAAACAGTCATACTAGACAAAGATGCTCACAAGGGCACAAGATAACGTCATCATTCATCAAATGCTGCAAATACGATAAATACTTATTCACAAGAGGAAATGCCCTCAACCAAATGGGTTTTTAAAAATCCTTAGGTAACCAAAAATAAAAAGATACCAATACAGACATAAAAACAATAGTCAAACGTACTAGCCATTAGGTGAACTATCTTTTAACAAGCTGACATGAGGCAAATTGATCCAGCACCACACCTGTGTCCCATCCCTACCCAATGCCACTGCTATGAAGGAAGAGTCAGGCCTCTGGGTCACAGCTCCCAGAAGCAATAACCAAAGAGAACACTGGACCCAAATCTACATATCTATCACGATTCTGCAGGAAAACCCCTCCGCTTCCTTCCACACCCAGCTCCTTCTATCTGGCTGTAGGCTTAT
This sequence comes from Physeter macrocephalus, assembly GCF_002837175.3. Lineage (NCBI taxonomy): Eukaryota > Metazoa > Chordata > Mammalia > Artiodactyla > Physeteridae > Physeter > Physeter macrocephalus. Next base: position 8,159,417 of record NC_041216.1, on the reverse strand, counting down.
TCTCCTTCCCCCCCGCCCAGGACTGAGATAGGAAGGGATAACCTGAGATGACTCCACCTTCCTCTTCCGGGTTCCAAATATCCCCTGATGAAATTTCCCCTTTTGCCTTTTACCACCACCCCCACTCCAGTGGAGGGGAGTCATGAAGGGAGGAGAAACATAAAGAGGAGGAATGCTGGCTCTTCAAGCAGCATCTGAATCCTAAACTGGGGTTAGAACCCAGGAGTTCCTCCTCCCAGGAACAGTGGGCTGGCAGGGCAGGGGGGTGATGGAGAGAAAGCATTGGAACCGGTGCTCCTGGCCCCCATCCCAGGCTTGCCAAGACTACAGGACAGAGAGGTCAGCTCTCAGCAAGTACTGCCTCCAATCAGGACTCCAGAGCTGCCAGGACAGGAGCTACGGCAGGAGGGGGTGCCAGCAGGAGGGACGGGGACTGAGGAGCTGGCAGACGGCGCCCTCTCTCATCCCAGACCAGGCTCCTGGGCCATCTGCTGACTATGAGGTGATGACAGCCTCAAAGACTCCAGACAGCAGCACCTCCAAGGCTCTTCCTCCCTTCCTCCCCTCCACTGCCTCCCCATACCCACCATGGGTATGGCTTCTTCCAAATCCTGCTCACAGCTCATCTCTGAGCACTTGCTATGTACCGGGTACTGTGCATACCTAATATTCTCTAATCCCACTGAAATCCTATGTGTAGACATTATCCACACTTACCCATGAGAAAATTGAGCTCAAAATGGTAAGGTCACAAAGCCGGTAAATGGGTGAGTCATTTTGAATCAAGATTTAAACCCAGGTTATTCTGACTTAAGAAGCCCATCTCCAAAAAACAAACAAACAAACAAACAAACAAAAAAGAACCCCATCTCCCAGAGTCTCCTACTACTCACCATCCGGGTTGTCCCATCCTTGGTGTCAGGATTCCCACCGCCAGGCAGAATCCTAACTTCAGAAGGCTCAGGACCACTGGCTCCTGACCAAAAAGAAAAGAGTGGTAAGCAAAGAGGAAAAGAGATTCTCCTGGAGTCCTCAGAGGACCAGCCTCAGGCCTTGACAGTTTCCCTGCCCAACCCCCCCCAAACCAGGACTGATTGGATCCCCCATGATGCAGAGCCTTTGGACCCCCAGGGAAATGAAGTTGGCTTCATTATGCAGATGAATGCAAATGAGCTTACAGTTTGGACTACCTCCAACTGCAGGTGTCTGTGTGATCTGTCCATGGTGCTGAGCCACTGCATTTTTTTTCATTGCCCTCAAATATGATTCCATTCCACAAATATTTGTTGAGCAGCTACCATAATAAGACTCGGAATGAGAAGTGTATAGAGGTGATTTAAGTGTGGTCCCTGTCATCGAGAGGCTTGTAGTCTAACAGGGGAACAATCTCTCACGTGAGAGGGTTATTTTAGGTCCCTGTATTTTTGCACAAGCTGCTCCTTCCTCCTAGAATCTCCTTTCATCCACCTTCCAACCAACTCCCCTGGCTAACACTTATTCATGTTAAGCCCACCTTCCCTCGAAGACTTTTTGTGCTCTTATTCTGGGTTATGCCTCTCTATTGGGTTTTTATAACACCCTGGGTTCCTCCCATGAAAGCAGCTATCACACTGCACTGAAATTGTCTGTTGCAGTTTCTGTCTCCCCAGCTAGAATCTGGTCTTCTGCAGGGTAGGAACCAAACTCTATTTATCACTGGATCTCCAGCACCTAACTCGGGGCTTTGCCCAGAGCTGGTACTTAATAACTGTTCGCTAAGTAGATGAATAAATGACTGTGCTGGAAAGAGGTACCAAAATGTCAGGCCAGTTAAGATGAGGGCAAGAGCAGATCCAACAGAGGGAAATTGAGGAAGACTTCCCAGAGAAAAGTGTGTTTAAGATGGAGAACAAGATGGCTGTGTGTAAGGGAGAGAGAATTCCCAGTGGAGGGAAAAGCAGGCACAAAGGCAGAAGAGGTGGGCAAATAAGGAATTCTGAGGCGTGGGTTGAGAGAGTTCCAGCAGACACTGGGGTTTGGAAAACACTGGGAAGAGATGGGAGAGAGTCAGAAAGGAAGACGACTCTGAAGTTTGCAGCAGCCGTGACTGGAAGACTAATGATGCCATTATTAGACACAGGGATGTCAGGAAGAAGAGCTAGCTTTGCGGGCATGATTAATAGTAGTGGAAGAGACACAGTCAGACAACAAGAAGAACTTCCTGACCCTGGGGGATGTGAGACAATGAGGAAGATTGTGAAGTCTCCTGGGAATCTTCCACAGAGGGGAAGGTAGGACATGCCCAGCCCCTGGCCCACCCGATGGCCTGGGCTGGAGAAGATGTTCGTTATCTTGCCTGGAGGGGAACTGCGGGGGACCTCACAGATATTAACTGCCTGGTTCTAGATGACAAGTCTCCTCCTTTGCCCCTCTCTGGGGAAGCAGAGGGGACTTCAGACCAAAATGGCCTTTCAAGCAGCTATTGGAAAAGCACCTAGAAGCATCTCCCCACCTTGGAAAGAAGCTTTGATAGCTTGGTCTTTCATCCATGGCATGGTCCTCCTCTTCCTGCCCCAGGCAGGACCCATGTCTGAGACTCACAGCACAAAAGGCCACTTTGACAGAAACCCAGACCATCCCATTTGCTTTGTTTGTGGCCACGTCAAAACTGGGAATGTCCACACCAATGGTGGGCATTCCCAGGTTTCCCCCCTTCCTCCACCACCACACAGGTGCTGCTGCCAGCCCTAAACCTTCATCAAGACCTTATCAGTCTCTTTAGCATCAATCCATGTCCTCCCAGCTCTAGTCTCAAAGGAGATGGGCCCCTGTGTTTGCTCCTCTCCAGACAAGCCACCCCCAACTCCCTTACCCATGTCCTACAGGGCAGTACTCGCTAGTGGAAAGAGCTCAAGCCCTGAGACCAGAAAGTGTGTGACGCTAGACAAGTGACCTACCCTCTCTAAGCCTAATAATACCTGCTCACCTACCTCCAAGGATTTTAGTATCAAGGGATACAAAACCACGCTGTAAACTCTAAAAGATTATACAATATAATCCCACATGTGAAGGCTTCATTTTGGACTTCCCAAATCCCCAATGTCCAAATATTAAACAATACAATCAAATCCAAATTACTGGGAGAAGAAGATATCCAATTTATGGATTTCCTAAAGAGAAGATTTAATTTATATAGATTTAATTATATAAACTTCCTCCTGTATATCACACTTATGATCACATACCTTCTGCTGCCACCCCATTACTAAACATAATCCACAGGCAGGAAAAACAAGCGAGGAGGGGACTAATAATTCAATCCATCGCCAAGTCCTATGGATTTTGCTCCCTAAAAATAGATCTGCCCACTTATTTCCATATCCACCAAATCACTGTTGGCTGACTAGCCAAAACTCATTCTCAACCTCCTTTCCCCTTTCCCAGCCTCCCTTGTACCTAGAAGCCACATGATTCACTAGTAACTAATGATATATACATAAAAATTTGAAGAGGGATTCTGGGAAAGATTTTTGCCTTTATAATAAAAGGGATGGGGCTTGCAAGTACCATCCTTCCTCCCTTTCTTTTCATCTTGAATACAATCATGATGCCTGGAGCTGGGGCAGCTGTCTTGCCACCATGAAAGAAAGGCCTAGAGAATCACAGAAACGCTGGCCCTGGAGTCACTGAGCCATGGCACCAACATAAAGCAGTTGCCTTCCTCCAGGCCTAAATGCAGGAAGGAATAAACTCCTCTTTATTTAAAGCACTGTTGGCCAGATTTTCTGCATTTGCATCAGGAAACACTGTTAACTAATCCAAGTACCTCAGAGCATCATCTCCTGCCTGGACGTCTGCAAAAGCCTCCTAAATGGTCTCCCTGCTTCCGTTCTTACCCGGCTCCAATCCAAATGGTCATTTGGAAACACAAATCTGATCATGTCACTTCTGTGGTTAAAACTCTTCACTGGCTTATTGATGTCTTAGGATAAAATGCCTTAACCCGTCCAACAAGGCCTGCAGACTCTGGCCCTTCCTGAGCTTCCAAACTCTGCTCACAACACGCTCCCCCTTGCTTCCTCTGCTCCAGCCAGGCCAGTCTTTCTGCAGTCCCATGATCTCTCCCATCACGGGGCCTATTCTGCTCCCCGCTCCGCCCGTCCAGAAAGCTTTTCCCGTCCACCTCTGCCTTGCTAACTCCTACACACCCTTCAGATCTCAGCCCGGTTGATGCTTCCTCAGGGGAGCTTTCTCTGGCCTCCCTGACTAGGTCAGATTCCCCTGCTGTTTGCTCTCAAGGCACTGTGTATCTCTGTAGCTCTTCTATCATTACCATTTTCAATTTGTGTGATTCAGAAATTGTCTGTCTCTCCCATTAGCATGTAAGCTCCATGTAAGTGCCGGAATTTCATCCATCTTATTCACTGTATTATCCCCCCGACTCCTAGAACAATGTTTGGTAGATGGCAGGTGTTTACTGAGTGAACGGGAGCCTACAAAGAACAAGATCCTTTCACTTATGACATTTTAATTCCCACAGCTATGCCAAGGGATAGATATTATCCCCACCTCCCAATTTACAGAAGAAGAAACTGAGGCTTGGAGGGGCTGACAGTCCCCAGGTCATACAGTTGGTGACAAACCCAGTGTAGTCTCACTCCGACGCCTTAGCTTTCCTCCGAGCTGTGCTGCTGTCCAGGGAAGCCAAACGGATTAAACACCCTTCTGAAGGAACACAGTAATGAATTTGCTTTTGTTTCTTGTTTTTTAAGAAGGAAACAAACGACTAAGAACCACGCACATACCACACACTCCAGAGGTAACCAAAGTGTGGTTTAGCCTTTTCCCCTGAGTGGTGAGTACTGAATTTGTTCCAAGTCCAAGGTCAGATAAGTACAGAATAAAGGAAGCTCCCTGAAACCCTCTGACAACTCTGGGTGCTGGTGCTCCTTTCCCCCATTTTATTGCACCAAGTCATCTATCTGCTATCCCAGGCCACCAGCACACAGAGAGCTACCCAGATGGTGAACCTCTGAGCCCAGGGAAGCAGCTGCTTTTGCAGTTGCCTGTAGCTGGCTAGGAAGTGGGGAGTGAAGGAGGCTAGGAGGGTGCCGTGTGTGACACACTCTCTGATGCAGCTCGCATCTCTCTGGGATTGGAAGAAGTGGCACACATGCCGTCACCGAGAAATTACCCCATTTAGCACCAACTACACAATCCAGCAGTTAGTTTCTTAAACCGGAACTTGCTGGGGGCTGCCAGGCTGGCGGAGTTGTTGTTACAAATCTCACTGGGAAACCAGCTGTGTAATTCGCCAGGAGGTTGTCACTGCCCCAAGCAATTACCTTCCAGAAAAACAATGGAAAATGGAGGAAGGAAACGGGCTGCAGGGGAAAGAGTCACAGTAGTTTCTTGTCCTCTCCCCCAGGACCCTGTGCAGCCAAACCAGCTGATTTTCCTTTCTTGAGACCTAGGTGACTCCCAAACTCCCTGGATCACAGCAGTTATTGGTATAGCCTCTGTTGTCAGACTCTCAGGGTTCAAGTCCCTTTCCATTCACTTACTAGCCGTGTGTACTTGGGCAGGTGATTCACCTCTCTCAGCCTATTTTCTCTTCTGTACAATGGGGATAATATTAGCACCATCAGAAAGGTATGAAGGATGTGATGGTTAACCAGGTAAAGCATATAATAATACTGCACCTGGCACACGGTGAATCCTCAATAAAGGTAGCTATCAGTATTTGCATTTTCATTTTTAAGACGTCCTCCATTGGTTTACAGTGTGACCTTGAGTAGGTCACTTAGTATCTCTGGGACAACTATATAAGACCGAAGGTATTCTACTGGAAAAAAGCAGTTCTTACTCAAGATTGTCCACACCTGGGCAGCCAAGGATCAAGGTGCCCTCGACAAAAGCCAGGGTCTCAGAGGCTGACACAAAGTGATGCTTTGGGCAAAGATAAAGATTTCAGAAATCAAATATTAACTGCTTCATGCCTTCCCCCAAGAAGCTGTCTGGAAGAGCTACAAGCTGGACATGATGGTCCAGGTGGCAGCAAAAGGGTACAGTTGCTCTCTTGCTGTGGATCAGCCTTCCCTAGTCCCCTCACACTGGAGCCTCTGAGGTCATCCCCTCACCAGTTCCAACAAAGCAGAACCTACCGCAAGTGAGGCCTGGAATTCATTCTGCTGCTGTAGGCCCAGGCTCCTCCACGCCTGTGGGTGAGCTACGTGTGCCCTTGGGACCTCAAAGTTTCAGGCATTGCCTTCCCATCCCCTTTCCCTGTGTCAAGCTAAGCAGAGTGGCCAGGATTCTGCCTCAGTTTCCCTTTCCAGTCATCCTCCACCCACTATCCTGACAGCAGCTCAGAGGCTGGGGCTCCATCCACGGTGAAGGGGCCAGCTAGTGGGGGGCCCTAACACAGAGCCTCTGACCTGTAGCCCACACTCCCATGCCCACTGATAGGAATTCCTCCTCAGCCCCAGTCTTTTCCTGCATCCAGGGCTGTCCGAGCCCCCTTGAGCATTTCAGCACTGGCTTTTCTCAGCTGCCTTGGGCAGGATCTCTGCAGCTGGGCTGGTTTCCTCACCCCTGGCCTCTTGCAACATCGCTACCCAGCTCTGTCATTGAAGACTCAGCAGGCCTCGTGCCCAGCCCTCACCCTTAGGACCCTAGAAAAGCCTTCTCTTCCTCTCACTGCCCCAGAAAGTGGAAAGAAGGGAGGGGGAACAGAACAGGAGGGAGGTTTGGGATCTTTTTCATTCACCTTTATTACTTCATTTAATCAACTCTTCCTAGGGGTCTAGGGTAGGAATTTTACAGAAAATGGGCTTACTGCTCCAAAACACTTGAGACGCAGGAAGATCCAAGTCTAAATCTATCTCCTGACCCATTGGACAGTGCTCAGCCCGTGAATAACCCACACTACCTATAATCTCTTTGAAAATCCCACCTCAGGGGGCTTTGTACTTGATGTTCTCTCTGCTGGAACACTCTGCCCCAGATATTCCCATGGCTTCCTCTGTCTCATCTCTCAGGTCTCAGCTCAGAGAGGCCTTCCCTGACCACTCTCTAACTAAAGTCGGACTCCATCCCCCAGGAATGCTCCACATCACCTGGTTTCATTGCCTTCATAGCACTATTGCTCTTTGAAATTATTTTCTTTATCTATTACATGTTTATAGTATGTTTCCCCATAGCAGAATATAAGCCCCAGGAGGGTAGGGACTAAGTCTGTCTTATGTGCTGCAGTATTCTGAGTGTCTAGAACAATGCCTAGCACGAACAGGTGCTCAAAAAGTATCTATCGCATGAATGAATGTCGTCACTTTCCACTCGACTCCTGTGCCCAGCAGCCCACAGAAAGGACCTCCGCTCCTTTCCCTCTAAGGGCTCTAGAGAGCCCCTGGAGGATTTGGTATTCGAAATCCCGCCACCAAACCCAGTCCTGTTCGTCACTGTTTATCTAGCCCCTCTCAGCTGGCAGGTGAAGATGGTTCTCTTCCAGCCACATCTGGGGCTCTCTAGGTGTGCCCCTTTGCAGAGTTCCAGGAAGGCAGCGAGGGGAAAGAGGAATGAAGGGGGGAAATTTACACTCCCCACACTGCAGCGCAGAAGGGGGAGACCGTGAGGAGGGAATCTCCCGGCCCCAAGTAGGTCTCTTCCTCCAGACTCTCTGGGTCCCAGCTTCTCTCCCAGCTGGGGCCATATGGCCAAGAGGCACCAGAAGCAAAGTTCAGGCTTCTCCAGAGCTACCAAATGCCCTACGAGATACAGTTCCGCCTGATCAGCCTCACCCCTCATGACCCCTAGCTGCAGCCACAGCCAACTGCTTTTGGCCCGTTCTTCCCTTTCTGTCAACTGATCAATCCTCAGGCTGCTCAGTCTGTCCATGCTCCCCCTCCTGAAGGTCTCCAGGAGTCTTCCCCAGCCAGCCGCTGAGAGGCAGGGTCCCAGGACTAGACTCCTACAGGACCCTGGTCGGGGACGGCTAACGAGAGACACTGTGGGTTATGGGCCCCGAGTTACAACTGTTTGAGTTCATGTCCCAGGTCCACCAGTTACTAGACATGTGGCCTTAAGGAAGTCCCTGCATCTCTCTCTAGTTCAGTTTCCTCACCTTTCAAATGGGGGCAAGCCTAGTTCTTTTCTCACCATGATGTCATGAGGATTAAGGTACTGCAGGTAAAATAGCACAGTGCTGAGGGTTAGCTCCTGACAACCAGGGAGAAACCACTAAAACATGTGCGATCTGGGAGCGGCGCCTTTGAGAGGGTTTCTCAGACAGCCTCAGTCAGAGGCTGTAGCCATACCTGACTCAGGTATGGATCAGAGACCCAAAACTCTGAATACTCATTTGTTTCATGTTTCACCCAGGACTTTCTGTTTGCCTAGGTTCCTTTTGAAGACCTCCCACCCCTTGAGCATGCTGAAGACAGCAGAGCAGCTCTGGTGGCCAGAGATGATGGCATCTGAGAGAACTAGACACCCTTGATTTGTAGACCCCGCTGATCCCTGCAGCCAGGGCTGGTGGTCTCTCTTCCAACTCCAAGGATCTGGGAGGGAAAGCCTGGTGAACTTATTGCTCAGTATTGAAAAGACAATCATCTGCTTCCAACCATTTCATCTCAGCCTACCTGCATGACCATGAGTCTCAATTTTGTCACCTGTAAAATAGGGATAACAAACAATACCTACCTTCTAAGGTTGTGGCAATGAGTAAATAAGCTCATCTGTTCAAGGCAACTGGCACATATGTTTCCACACATTGGCTTCTCCTGACTTGAGCACCCTGGTGCCTTCTTTTATTTGTATGTGTTTGATGAGATTTGGGCTGATGCTGCCCTGGCCTCCAGGATGCTGCCAGACCTGAGCCTTCTAGGGCCATTAGAAAACAACAGGTAGAATCCCAAGTCCATGGCAAGGGTCCCCTGGGCAGCAGCTTCTCAGCCAGGCCAGGCCTGTGGCCTGTGCTACTCTCTGGCCCAGGTGTCTTGCTGCCCCATGAAGCCTGCCTCCTGGGTTGGCACACTGTCCTGTAAGCTCTCTGTGAGAGGTGGGACCAAGATTGCCTGCACCAGGGAATCTTCTCTGGGCCTCTCCTACAGGGAAGTCAAGGACAGAGCCGGCCCCCAGGGGACCCAGTGAGTGCTAGTTGGTTGGCTAACTGCCAGGGTGACGTGGTGGCACCTCCCTCCCCTCTGCTCTGCCTGATCCTCCCCCAGCATCCAGGGTATCTTAACTCCTGCTCTCCTCGCTGGACTTCTAGGCTTAGCAGGAGCTAGGACCACAACGGGAGAGAGTATGGGGAGAGGAGTCAGCACAGACTATGAGATTCTTCCGTACGGAAAGCCTGTCCTCTCAACTTTGCCTCTGATGCAGTTCAAGTATCCTCTCTTCCGAGAAACCTCACCTAAGCGTGCCCTCCTCATCAATCCCAGAGCAAAGCAGTTGCTACCTTCTCTAAGGTCCCATACTTCAACACAGTAGGATAAATATTTGTTTGCAGGCTGTGAGCTCCTTGAAAACCAGGATCCATCTGATCTATCTCTGTATAAACAAAACCTGACTTATAGTAGATGCTCAATAAGTTCAAGATCAGTAATTGAGCCATCAAGAAGTAGCACCCCTCTGCTGGTGCATAGAAATAGGGAGAGAAATGGGAGAAGGCATGAGGGAAATGACTCCCTGCAGCTGGACCAGAACTCTCCAGCAGGCAGAGCTGGTCCAGTGTGACGTGGGTTTCCTGAAGAGCTGGGAGTGTCCTGTCCAGGGAGGCATTTAAGCTGAGGTTGGAGGACCACTTTGGAGGATGGTATAGGATGCATTCAAGCACAGAACACATTTCAGATCATACACCCTCTGGTACCTTTCAACTCTGAAGTGTAAGGCTCAGCTCTCTGAATGCCTACAACTGAACAGGCATCGTGTTAAGTGCTTTAGATGTACTTCTTTGTGTAGGCCTCACAACCACCTTTTGCACTAGGTGCCATTATTACTCCCATTTTACAGATGAGGAAATTGAGGCTAAGAAATGCGAAGAAAATTGCCCAGAGTCACACAGGTGGTGGAGGATTTGAATCTGGATCTAGTCCTGGCCTGACACTCTCAACCACTAGGAGACCAAGCCCTGGCAGGTCTAAAGGAGCATCTCTCTCTGACCAAACTGGCCTGTTGAGGTCACCAGGTGGACCCTCAGTGTGCCCTGATTTCATCACTCAGCCTCAGGAAACCTCCACCCTTGCCATCCCTCCCTTGCACATGGGCATCCGGTCCCAAGACTGCTTATTCACAATTTAACACACGTGTTCTCCAGAAGCAGATTACACAGCCATGCAGACTCATCCAACGCAACTCACATGGCATTTGTCCTCAAATAGCTAGTCATCATCACATAATGTGCACAGATATATACAAACTTGTTCCCACAAGGGTTCACACGCACGTGTGTTTTCATCCAATGGACACTGATGCTTGTGCACACAGAAGCTGCACAGATACAAAACCTCACATACACGTTCACATGTTTATCCCCACACAACCGACATACATGTTCATTTCACATCACTTAAGCACCCACATCTGCTCAATGTCATACACCAAATGCTCCCCCAACAAGAACTTTATCCATTGTTCCCAGATCCAATACTAGGCCCAGGTGAGCAATGATGCTGCCTCCCTCTGGGGTTGGCCAGGCAACCCAAAGATCGGGAGATGGTTCAGCCTGCCTGTGATGGATGGAATTAATCTACTGAGCTGGAGAAACTAAATAATTAAATCCCTAATCACCCCCCCAAGCCAGGCCAAGCCAATATAGCTGAGGGACGGAGGGGGCTCTGAGGCCCAGACCAATATCCTAGAGAGGAGGAGGGGCTTGGGAAGAGAGGCACAGACAAAACCCTCTAGGAGAGTTCTCTGGAAGGCAGACAGACAGACGTGGTTCTCCAATGCTACCGGCTCTCCCTTTCCACATGGAAATGGAGCAGCTTGGGAAGACAGCCCACCACCACCCACTAATACAGAGTGAGAGGAGGGGTACAGTCCTCCTCCCACCCTCCCCAGAGTCCTTCCTGCCCCTCCACGGTGTGCGTCCTAAGAGTGTAAGGGGATGGCGGACAGGACACTCAAAGTGCCCAGGACCATGGCCGTCAATGGGGACTGTCAGCCCAAAGGAGAGCTGTCGTAAAATCAGTCAGGCCCTGGCCACCCCTGGAATAGGCCCCTCCCCTGCCTGGCGCAGATGGCAGGGAAGGACCCTCCACACAGGTGCACCTGCTTCCCTCAGGAAGTGGGTCCAGCACGTGACTAACAGGCTGAGGACGGAGCAGAGGCCTGGGCAGGGGGGCTCAGGGAATGAGCCTGGGAACAGGCCCCAGTCCGATTGGCTGAAAAGTGGGTCATTTTCCTTTTGAAAAATAGTGAGAAAATGGAGAAGTAGGTCGGGCTCTCATCCCCTCAACCCCAGGCACCATCCCGGACTTGTGGGGTGGGGCGAGAAGGAGAGGTCTGCACATGCCAAAGCCCCATCTCCCCCAGGACTCCACTGGGGGGGGCCCCAGCCCAGGAGGCCAAGGTCGTCATCACTCAGGACGCCCAAAGACACGCACTCTCTGAGGCCAGGCCGGGAGCACAAGCCCCACCCTGCCCTGGGGGCCCTGGGCCGAGCTGGAGGGATGGGGGCTCCCGCGTGCAAGACCCTGAGGAGCCCCCTCCCATCCTCCTGTCTGTTGTGGTGCCTCCTCTCCTCTCTTCTCCTCCCTTTCCTCGTCGTCCACGTGGGCAGAGTCGTTGCCATGACACCGCGGGCAGGTGGGCGGCTCTGGCGGCTCTTTCGGCCCAACCCCCACGCTCAGAGCCCAGGTGGGAGGGGAGCGGCGGCAGCGCCCCCGCCCCTGGTCCAGATGAGAGGAGAGATTGGCAGAAGGTCCCCATCATACACCCCGGAACCTGGAAGGGGCTCTAGCTCTTGGAAATGAGGCAACCCAGCTCTTGGAGGGGTTGCGGAGGATCTCTCAACGCGGATTTTAGGCCTCAGGGCCCGCCCCCTACGCAGGTCAGGCAGCGGCACGAGCGGGGCTGACCCACAGGTCCCACCTCTTCCTCCTTTTCTCACCAGCCCGCCTCCAAGCGTTCCCCAGGTACTAAGTTTCAGTCACTTCACCCTAGAAGCTGAATGGTCCTGCCTGAGGTCTAACATCAGTTCCTCATTCTGCAACACAAGCTCCAGTCTCTATGCTCTTTCCTTAGAGAGGAAATCAGACAAAGTTGAGCCTCTCAGAGAGATTCCTCCCCTACCGCCAAAGCCCCAGCCTCTCCGCTAGAAGTTGGGTCCCAGTTCCCTGGGTGTCCCCACATCCCGGAACTCGCACAGCCTAGTGGGGAACCACTCACTCCTAAGCCCGTACGTGGTCAAGGCGCCCACCCGGCTAGGAAGCGGGACCAGAGTGGAACAGGGAGAGGAGGGGGGCAGGGAAAGGTGAGGGCTAGAAAGTGGATGCTGCCTGAGGATGCTGTCCTGCCTCCCCCCACATCTGGCCTCGGGAAGTCTGGGCCAGGCCTGAGCGCCTCACCGGCTCTGAGCGCCCCTCTCAGGGTCCACGTGCCTCTCCCCGTGCGTCTCTAAGGCTCTGTGACTCTGACTTCCAAAGACCCTTTCCACCGTTCAGCACCTTGTGCCCTATCCCTATTCCCTCAGGCAGGAGCCGTGCATCGCTGCCCAAATGGAACCTGCCTGGCAGCCCTTCGCAGCCTGGCTGACAGGGGCAGACATACGTGGGGGGGGGTGGGGGTGAGAAGATCCCAAAGGAAAGGAGAACATCATCCAGGGTTAGCTGGAGGCTGTCCCGCTTGTCACTGGGTGTTCATGACATACATACCAATTTACATATAAAGACACTTTTACTTTCTTCCTTAGCCTTCCGTGACTAAGACAGTAGATGTCACTGGCTAAAATATGACAAGTGCACACGTGTGCCTGTGTGTGCATACATGCGCGTGTTTGTACACTGTATCTCCCTTTCTCCACCTCCACTCTCAATGTTCTCCATCAGGCTGCCCTCATCCTAAGTTCTCACTAAAGCTCTTAGAGCGGGTTCCTAACTGATCTCCCTGCCTGTATCTTGGCCCAGCCCGATCCGCTCTCCTCACTGGCTGCCAGTGCAATATTGCCAAAGTCTGTTTATTCAACAGATACGTATTGAGTGCCTCCAAGCCAGGCACTCCTCTGGACACAGTAGGTACAGTAGTGAATAAAACATTCTCTTGCTCCATTCTCATGAAGTTTCTCTCCTAATGGACAAAGAGATGATGAACAAATATATGAAATAATGGAAGTGGTTAAGTGCTGAATTTTTTTTTAAAGGGGAGGTGAGAGGACAGCATGACAAGGGGCTATTTAAGATAGACTGTGGGGGAGGCCTCTCCAAAAAAAGTGACTTCTGAGCAAAGACTTGAATCAAGTGAGGGAGCAAGTCATGTGGGTATCTGGAGGGGAGAGCGTTTCAGGCTGAGGGAAAAGCAGAGCCCCCCAAGGTGAGGCTGTGCTCAGCATCTTTGTGGAACCGAAGGGAGGCACTTTTAGGGGTGGCATCTGAGATCAGGGAGATCACTGGAGGCTATTTTACACACAGCACTTATGTCACTCAGACCCCACTAAGCACTTAGGATTTCACTCTGAGTGAGATGAAAAGCCATTGGAAAGGCATGATCTCATCTTAAGCTGGCTGCTTTTGTGGGGAGACTCTCCGGAGGAGGGGCTGGCAAGGGTGGAGGTAGGGAGACCAGCTGGGACATTTCCTGTCACTAAACCACCTTTTCCTACCTCTGCCCACCTGGTGAACACCTGTTCAAGCCTTGGCTCAAAGGCCTCCTCTTCTATGGATCCTTTACCAAACCCCTCCCTTCCCTGCTCCAGAACTGACCAAGCCCTCCATAGGCCTCCACTTTCCCCCATGAACACTTATGTCCTCCTACTTTCCTGAACACTCTCCTTACTTGGATCCAGGTCTTTTACCTTCTCTAGATTGTAAGTTACCTGAGATCAAGGACCATCACCAGTGTCCAGCACGGTATGTGGCACATCACAGACATAAGAAAAACACTGGCTGAATGAATGGATGAATTGGGGGAGGCACATGTGATGGAACAGGGACTATTTGTAGGCTGTTGTTAACCTGGGTGAGTGAGGTGCACGTGTATGTCGTCATGGGTGGCAATCAGGCCAGTATTAACACATGCCCACATATTTCTTCTACTCTGTCTATATGCATATGTGTGTTAGCATGTATGTACATGTCAACAAATCCCTCTGTTGGTACGTACATGCCTGTAGATTTTTCACGTGTATGTATACATTTTAGAAAGTGCATTTATGTTCAGATATGCATATTAAGGCATAGACAAGTAATGCACACATATACATGCACACACGCACATGTATGAAGCTGACGCACACACTTGGGCCTCCCTGAAAATCCCTACCCCTTTCATCCACTAAGCCCAGCTTGTTCTGCTTGATTCTTGAAACTTCAGCAGTAACGTTCAAGCTCCCAAACTCTTTCCCCTACATACACCCCTGAGCACCATAGCATCTGATCAGCCTTGCGCTCAGCTCCCGTTCTCAGCGGTCCCCAAGGCCTGGACAGTTTTCTCCTCTGCAAGCTCCTTTCATACGGATGGTGGCAGGGGAGAGTTGGGTCCCCATGAGAAGATAACTTGAGACATCTCGAGGAGCCTGGTTTTTGGAAAAGAGCCACAGGCATGAGAGTGGTTCAAGTTCAAGCTGGTGTGAGAACAACTTTTGGACAGCCCCAATGTTTAGTCAGAATCTCTCCGTCTCATTCTTTCTGTCACATTGATTCACATGAATGACTCAACTTATGTACACGTATTCACATGCTGTTAATTCATGTGCCCCCACATACGTGCTCACCTGCATACTTACACTCACATATATGTGTGGTTGGGTGAGCGGCCTCCCACACACGGGTTTAAGTAATTGCCTTTATAGTCACATATATACATAGACGCATACATAGAGTCATACATACATATACACATGTATACATATGTCCACAAATACACAAACTCATAAATGTGTTTGTGCCCATTCATACAGCATACTCACACATATGTATGGACATATACACAGTCACATACACACTCACAGGCAGGAATACACATGCACATGCACTGGAATAGCAGAGATGTGCACAAAGCCAGGAGTCCATATTCTCTCCAAGTAACATCACAAGTTTGCGTTTGCTCTCTCCTCTTGCCAGTCCCCCACTTCATTTTGGAAAGTTATTCCTATTATCAATAGGATATGCCCCACTCCTGGATATACTCCATTCCTACCCACTCAAAGAAAACAAAAGTCATTCCAAAAAAGGGCTCTGTCATCCCCTTGTCTCATGCCTGGAATAACCAATATTTCCACAGACAACCTGGGAGGCAGGGAACAATGGAGTAGGTACACCTCAGAATAGGTGCACCTTTTTCCACCCGACAGGCAGCCCCCACCTCCCATATATATACAACTTTTTAATTCTGAAAGGGGAAATGAAGAGAAAATATCAAGGCCAGAGTTCTTCCTCCCAGTACCTCTGGGTATGGTCCACGGCTCCCAGACTCCAAAATAGCTATTGGGGCAGAGGAAGGAACAGTAAGAAAATTATCTCCGGGCCTTAAAACTTCTTGGGGATGCTTCTCTTCTTCCCTAGAGGGCAGCTTCATGATGTTCAGTGAACCCCTCCCACCCCAGCCAAGGACCCCAGCAAAGACAGGGTAGACCTGGAGGCTTAAAAATGTAAAGGGGCAGGGGGTGATCTGGGCTCACAATAATAAAAGAAGCAAGTATTTAGAAAAGAGGAGCTGGGTAGGGAGCAGGGGAGCAAGCTGAAGACACCTCCCAGCAGGAAGGCAGCTGTTGGAACACTGGATCGTGAATAGCAGGAGCCTCCAATGGGCCGGGGAGAAGGGGGTGGACATCCAACGTTCCATGTGGGGGTGGAGGGGTGACTGCTTCAGGCAGTAGCAGCAGCTCCAAAGTAAAGTCTTATCAAAGCTGTTATGTAACCAAGGGAGCTGAGTGGAGCACAAACACCTCCCCTCCCCAAACAGGCACCCACACCCACACCCACCACCTCCCAGCATCCACAGCATAGGAAAACTCAGCTCCTCCCCAGCAGCTTGAGAAGGGAAGAATCATCTTGATGAGTTACATCAAAAACATGATGGGTGAGGGGCTCCTTATTAACTAGAAGTCACATCTGGAAAGGGATGAACTGGTTCAGTTTGGGGTCCCTAAATACCTCCCCCTTTTTTTGAACTCCCTGCCACACCCAGTTTTTGCCCAGCATCCAGAAACTTTCTCCTTCCTCTCCCCTCAAGAAGGATCCCATTTGAATATCTGATTGTTCCCTGGGGATGGGAGGTGAAGCTGCCATCATCCACTCCTGCCTGTTGTTCCCCCACAGTCTCATCTGCATGTCCTGACATTTGGCTCTCATTCCCCTGGGATGACAAGGAAAGGGACCTGGAAAGATAAGTCCTTGCTCAATTCCCTTCAGATTTACACAGATGGAGCATAAGAACCCAGAAAATTAAGATGATTCTGACCCTAGGTTAGTGCGGAAAAGATTTACAAGGGAGCTAAGAACTGAAATCCAAACGCACATCCCCCGATTTGAACCGGCTTTTTCTCCCCCAGATTTTTCTCTTTTCCCACTGCCCCATCTCTAGTAGCCTCCTCCTTCTCTGCTGCACGGCACTGAACAATCCCACCCACTCCTTGAGTCCTTTGCTTGGAAATCTTCCTCCCCAACAAAGTCTCTCCCCAGTGCTGCTCTGAGCTCTGGTTGGGGTGGGCAAAGCATGAGACAGGCTTGCAGAAAATTTCACTGTCTCCTGTGCCCTGACTTTGAAAGTATGGCGGGCAGGGGGGTGCTACATGGTCAATCACATTATCCTAAACTCCTGAGCCCTACGCACCCCAGGCCTAACCAGCAAACCCTGAAGTCTCTTAATCCAGATCTGCCTTGAGCCTGAAGTTCTGGGACCCAGTAGGAGAAAGGCTGGTGCCAGTACCCCTAAGCTTATTGCACTAAAAACTATCCAAGAGAAGAGAGCTCACAACCGCAACATCACCCTCCATCCCTACCCTCACACCAACAGTCGGGTGGTTTTGGAAAGGGGAGGGGGAACTGAAACAGGAAAAGAGGAGTCCCTTTCCCAAATACCGTTAGGAACCGTGAGGCCTAAGGTTAGAGGAAGGACCCCAAAATCTATCTTTCCGTCCAGGGACCCTGTCCTTGGAAAGTAGGTCATCAGGGAGAATTGTTCTAGTGAGCCCTCAGCACTGCCCAGCAGCCTTTCCATCATTGGGCCCCCAACGCAGCCCCATTCAATACCCGGGACAGTTCCAAAGGAGCAACTCCCACCGAGTCCAATTCAGCACTTGGGACAGTTCCCAGCCACGCTGCGGTCCTGTTGCCAGAAACCCAGGATGCCAGAAACGAAAGGCTTACCCCACTACACCCCCGGTTTAGTACAGAAGCCCCTCTCCCCTGCCCCTGCCACACTCGCTCCCATCCACCGGAGGCACCTGGTACTCCTCTCTTCCCTCTATGTCCAAAGAAAGAAAAGAAACCCCAGACTCTAGGCTTCCCCGAGTGAGCCTAGAGAGAGGACCCCACCCACCTCCTTTCAGCCCTGAGCCTCTCAACGCCACTCACAGCTGGTTCTAAAACCACTTTCCTCCTCAACCACCCCCCCAAAAATAAAATAAAATAAATACTCACGTGGGGGCCCCCTGCCCTGTAAGCAGATATGGCGGGGGGAGGCAGAGAGAGGTAGCTCCCCACACCCCGTTCTGAGCCCCCTTTCCGAAGGAGCCAGCTCCCATCTGGACTGGGGGGAGGAGAGACATGTGGAAGCACTGAGTGAGGGGAGGGGAGAAGGGAGAGGGGAGGAGGCAGGAGCGGAGGACTGCGGGCGGGTGGGGGGGGGCGTGTCGGGATGGGGGCGAGGGAATCCTTCAATTTCATTCTCTCCCCATGTCTACATCAGCCTGCAGGCTCAGCTCTTTAATATTTACACACAGGAAGAGGAGAGGATGAGAAAGAACAGAGAGTGAGGGGGGCAGGAGATACCTGAGCTCAAAGGGCATAAACGCAGGGGCCTTGGGGAGCTAGGAGCTCACACCATCCCCAGCCCATTCCCATTCTGAGCTCTTGACTGCAAGGAAGAAGGAACCCTGGGACCATTCTGTCCCTTTGTTAACAAGACACTTTGAAGCAGCATCAGAAAAAGATCAGATCCCCACCCACATACCTGGACACCCCCACAAACCCAGATTTCTCGGGTGCCTTATGTTCAGAGGGTAGAGGCAGTATTCATGCACAAGCACGTTTTGATGCTTGGAGGCGTGTTTGCATGTGGACCGCTGTGTAAAAGCACATGAACATGTCAGCTAGCATGTACAGGTTTATGCAAGTATGTTCTGAGTGCATCCACATGTAACAGCCCATGCAATCATACGCAAACTTATATAATCGTACGTGTCAACCAGTCCCCAAGCGACCTCCTTGCAGCTCTCCAGCTAAAACCCCAAGGACAAGGCCACCCACCTCCCCAGACTCCCTTTTCACAGGCCCCTCCCTCATAGCCTCACTTTTTCTTTCTGTAACATGGGGAGAAGGACTGATGGGAAGGCATGCTGCATTTGAGCCCAGGGACTTGACAAGTTATTAGCAACGATGAGCTGGCAGTGCGTTGCCATAACGATGGTGCCACCACCTCACCCCAGCTCAAACCCAGACTCCCCAGACGGCAGGAGGCCCGCTGAGCCAGCAGCCTTCAGACCTGGGGGAGGGGGTGGGTAAAGAGAGAATCAAGACATAGCGCTTGTAGAGTGGAGGGTACGCAGCTGTTCTTCCAACCCCCACTGAGAGACAAAGCTTTGAATCTACCAAGTGGAATGAAATCAGAAAATCAGATTCTGGAACGGTTTCCTGACCATGGGGATGGAAGACACTGGAAGGGGTCTGTAGAAGCCCCTCTAGACAAAAGCTCCTGTTGTCATTTGCTCTTTTGTCCCCTCACTCAAAAGAACCTCTTCTACTGATCTCAGTAGATTAATAGAAAAACCAAACAAATAGGAGGCACTTCTATGAATTTTGATTTTCCCATCTGTAAAACGGGAACACTTATCTTTATCATTTAGCCCAGGATCCTGGAAGGCTTAATTAGAAAGAGTTTAAGGGTAACCACAGACCCCTCCAAAATCAGACAAGCCCCAGAAGTTTCTCTACCTAACAGGAACATATGAAGTAAGGAACCATCAGGCCAATGAGGCAAAATGCATCAGAAACTGGATGGGATGAAGGAAAATGGAGCTCAGCCAGCCCAAGTTCCAACATCAACTGGAGAGAGATGATGTGAGCTGCCAGGCAGCAGCTGAAAGCAGCTGCTGCCACAGAAGAAAGTCTGGGAGTCTGGCCTGCAACAGCTTCAACCCCTCAGCAGGAATTAAGAGATGCTCAATGGCCTACCTCAGTGGTGGGTATGGCTAGGAATTCCCATTCCCAGGAACATCTGTAACTCCTTCTCTTTGGAAAGGGGTCCCAGGTTGAAGGGTCTACAGCCTTAAGGTTATTGAGTCTTTGTTTCTTCTCCCCAAATCCCCTCTGCTCAGTTTTGATGAGCAGAGCGTGGGGTGAGACTGGGGGTTTCTAGGAATGGAAAGCAACATGGAAGGTTGTAAAGTTCCTAGGCTAAAACTAGCCAGGAACCCACAAGTTTGCTGTGTGACCTTGGGCAAGTCCCCTCCCTTCTCTGGGCTTCAGTCTCCTCACTTTGTAATTAAGAGGTTGGACCAAGTCAATTCTAAGGTTCCTCCCCTGGCCATCACTCTAGAGCTACATACAAGCGCACTCCTTGGATGTGAGCCCCCTGGCATAAAATGCAGTGGGCACTGCCTGCCAGATCAGTGGGGCGGGGGGGTGGGGGATGCGGGGGTTGTATCTGAGGCTGTTCATCCTATGTTCATGTTCCTTTTAGAAACACCTGCCACCCTAGCCCTCCCGGCTCCCTTTTTAGACCCTGATTCACTGCCAACTCACGAAGCCTCTCCCTCCCCTCCCTCCTCTCTTCTCCCCCTCTCTCCCTTTTAGGCCTTGGCAGCTGGGTGCAGAAGTAGCCCCAGCACTCAGGGAATGCTGGGTGGAGGTGGAGGGCAGTGCCACCAGGGTCAGGGAGAGCACACCAGGGAGTCCGACTCTCTAACCCTGGCCCAGCCCAGCTCTTTGAGTCACCAAAAGACCTGGGTTGGAGTCTTTCTGAACCACTGACTAGCAGCGTGTGACTGTGGGGAATGCAATTCACCTCTCAAGCCTCAACATCCTCATCTGTAAATTGGCATTATATTAAGTTGAACCACATGAAATTGCTGTTTTGTAGGTAAAAAACAAAAACAGTTGAATATTGGCAATTTCATATGGCTTAACCTGCCCTGCCTGTTTCCCGGGACTGTTGGGAAGATGAGAATAGTGTTGAGAAGGGAGCGTTTTTTAAAAGCCCTGAACTGACATAAGGGCATTTTTTAAAAATTATTATTACTTCAAAGAGCTTTTGCACAGACCCACCAGAGTCAGTGGGCTGAACCAATGACCCAGAAGTTGGAAATTTAGGGCCTGGAAATCTGGAAACAGCCACCTGCTCTGATGACTAAGAACAGGACAGAAGCCTCCACCTGGCCTCCTCGGCTCCTGGCTCTTAAGGGCCCTTGGTGAAACAGTACTGGGGTGACACAAGTTCCAGGCCCCAAGAAGGAGAAGCACACACAGGCACATACACTCCAGCTCCCCCCACACACACACAGGCCCAAGGGCCTCAGCATGCAGCTAGGACACAACCAGTAGCATCACAGAGGGTACCCCCTGGGGTAGGTGAAGGTGGGAACCAACGTGGAAAGTGCAATGCAGCTCTTGCCTGAGTCAGGGGTGAGGAGTCCCTGGGGAGGGGGTTTGAGCTGACCTCTGAAAAGTCCCCTCTCCCTGTCCCATCCTCACCACCACCAGGAATCCCCTGGGAGAGGAGGGGACAAAGCCCAGGTGCGGGTGATTCAGAGTGAACCCTGCATTCTCACACACACACACACACACGCACGCACACATTCACACAGGCCACAGATACCTGGACCCACTCACAGAAACAGTCGCACCGGCACACACACATCCATTCGCATACACACTCAGAGACATCCACAGGCACACACACAGTGACAACACACACTCATTCACACACATGTCCACGGACACATACACAGCAACACCCTCCATACTCACACGGCATACACCCACTGACACGCACACACTCACCCACAATGACACACGCACACTCGCTGCATACACTCACTGACACACACAATCACCCACAGACCCACGGTGACACGCACGCGCACTCACACACCTGCAGAGGAAACTTCTCTCCGGATCTCCCCGACACCGCCACTTGCCCTCCACAACACAGCTGGCTACTCCCTCCCAGACCCAAGCCTCAGCCGGGCCAGGGCTGGGCCGGGGCGGGCGGCCACGCGGCTCTACCCCGAGAGCCGGTCCGCGCTCCGCGTGGTCCGCCACCCGTCCCTCCGGTCAGGCCCGCGGGCAGCCAGGCCGGGGCGGGGCGGGGGCGGCGGAGGAGGCCCAGTCCTCCCCCATCCAGAGACATCCACAGGCACACACACAGTGACAACACACACTCATTCACACACATGTCCACGGACACATACACAGCAACACCCTCCATACTCACACGGCATACACCCACTGACACGCACACACTCACCCACAATGACACACGCACACTCGCTGCATACACTCACTGACACACACAATCACCCACAGACCCACGGTGACACGCACGCGCACTCACACACCTGCAGAGGAAACTTCTCTCCGGATCTCCCCGACACCGCCACTTGCCCTCCACAACACAGCTGGCTACTCCCTCCCAGACCCAAGCCTCAGCCGGGCCAGGGCTGGGCCGGGGCGGGCGGCCACGCGGCTCTACCCCGAGAGCCGGTCCGCGCTCCGCGTGGTCCGCCACCCGTCCCTCCGGTCAGGCCCGCGGGCAGCCAGGCCGGGGCGGGGCGGGGGCGGCGGAGGAGGCCCAGTCCTCCCCCATCCCGGGGCCGGGAGCCGAGGCCGCCGGAGCCCGGGGCGTGGGCGGCGCCGGGACCGCAGCCAGGCCGAGGCTGGGGGGCGCTGCAGAGGGCGCGGCGCGCGCGGCCCCGTCCCCACCCCTCTCCGCGCCTTACCTGGCCCGGCTTGGGCTCCGGTCCGGTTACATGGTGCCGGCGGCCCGGGCCGGGGGCGCTGCGGCGGCTGGCGGGCGGGCAAGGACGGGGCCCGGCACTGCGGAGCCCCGGGCTGAGGGGCCACGCTGGCTGCGGAGCCCCGAGCGAGCGCCGAGCGGCTGCGGGCGCGGGAGCGGGAGGCGGCCAAGCCACGGAGGCTGGATTTCCCGGGGACCAGGAAGGGGAGGCGGGGGGATCCCGCCCGCGCGCTCCGCCTCCGCCCACGCCCCCGCCCCCGCGCACGGCCGCCGAGCCCGGAGCCGGCGAGAGGGAGGGGGCCGAGCTCCCCGCCCCCGCACGGGACCCAGGAGGGACGAGGTTGCAGCTTGTGAACGGCCGCCGGGGTCTCAGAGGAGCGCCCACTTAGCTGAGCGACAGCGCTGGGGAGACCCAGGTGGGGGGGTGAATAAGCCCCCCCCCTGGGGACCGCCGGGGACCCAGGAACGGGCACACACAGTGTCACAGTCACGCACAGCCGCCTAGGCACAGTGACCCCAGCCCAGAGGCGGGCGGTTAGGGAAACAGTCACACAGCCTCCCAGGCACGGTCTCGCGCCCCACCGAGGCACAGTCACACCCTGAATGTCACACACAGCCCCCCGGGCACATCCCTCTAGGAGACTCTTCGGGTTTCCCGGGTGAGCTACTCGATTTCGGCTCCTGGCCTCGGGTCCAAGAGCCCCCTTCCTCTGCTTCCCAGGGTGGGGCGCTGTGCCGGGCCTCAGAGCCACAGACAGGCATCCCCCATTCACAGTCCGCACAGCACAGGCATCCCCAGTGTGGAGCCAGAACCCCGCTAGACCTGCCGACTTTGCTGGGGCCCCCGCCTGTACCCACTGTGTCCGCCCACCGCTAGGCCCTGAGCCAGGGGTCGTGCCTAGGCGAGGGCGGGGTGGGGGAGGGAAAGGGGAAGGTCCGAAGCACAGCCGGAGGCTGCAGAGCCAGGAGACAGGCTGCAGGAGACAGGAGAGGCGGAGGAGAGCTGACTGCAGCAGTCCCTGGCTTGAATCCGTCTTGGCGCCCAAAGCGATGCTGTAATGGTGGGGGGGGGGGGGGGGGCGCACTGGGGAAGCCGCTTGCGGAGGGGCTCATTCTGGATTCCTATTTCCCCGGGTGAGTGTGAAGAGAGCACTGCCTCAGGCTCCGAAAGTTAGGGTGGAGAGTAGTGGGCAGCCTTAAAGCCTTCTTGCCCTCTTCTTCCTCCACACTTTCTGGTCTTGAAAGCTTTGGGGTGGTGAGGTGTGGGCTTGGGAAGCTAGGGAGACTGATCATCCTCCTCTCTAGGAATAGACCTTGGAGTAGTTCTGATTCAATACCCACCCAACAACCTCCTTCTCCCTGTACCCCTTTGGGGTCACTGGCTCTCCTCCTCATATAAAGGGGGAAACTAAGGCAGAGAAAGTAGAAGTCACAGGCCCAAGTGAATTAAAACTGGGAGTCAAGCCCTTTTTCCATTTCCCAAGAAGATGTTTAAAGATGCCACATGACATAAAGTTCTGGTGGGAGATAGGCAGACTGGTCACCTGTCCTGCTGCCCACATGACCTGTTCAGTCAAGACGTTTCAACATGAGCTAAGGTTGCAGATAATTCCCAGCCTAGGGATCGGCCAAGAACAGATATCAGGGAAAATAAGATATAAAGTTGATCGTAGGAACCCCCCTTAGAACTACAAGAAGCATCTCACTTTCCATGAAGCATAAGAACAGCCATCATGTAGGATGCTAAAAGGCACCACCATGTTTTCTCAGTTCTAAGATGTATACTTTGTTAACTATTCTGAAATTGGAAGAGCATCTTACAATGGATAGGGACATTTTATATGGTTTTCTACATTTCTCTTACAGTTGTATAAAAGAGCTGATATGTTTCAGAACTGAGAAATAGTGTAGTTTTCACTTGTTTATTCCACAAACATTTACTGATTGTACCCGGCACCTTGCTAGCCCATTGAGGCATAAAGATTAGTCAGACAGACTTTAGACAGTGTTCTCCCACATCCATCCAGTGATGTATAAGGGAGATGGAGACGTAAATCAATCATTACTATCAGGGCCAGCTTCATGGGAGTGTGAGCAGTGCAGTCACACAGAGCCCCATGCTTACAAGGTTTTATGCTCTGCTGTCACTGTCTTGAAATTCTTAATAATTTTTTAACAAGGGACCCTGCACTCCACAAATTATGACTGCTGTATTAGGAACTCCATGCCTTAGTAGAAATGGGCACTAAATAACTTTTAGCGTCTAGAGCTCTGTCTGGGTGAAGAAGGGCAGTCAGAGAAGTAAAGAAGCATAACGGAAGCATATGAGTAGAGTTTCAAAGATTGGGAGAGAGAATTAGGGTAGAGAGCCACACATGTACAGAGACAGAAATTCATCAAAATGTCAATCAAGCAGTATGGCAGACTAGGTGCTTGGTTGATCCTCCCACTGAAAGCATGATAAATGATTTTTTTTTAATTTTTAAATCTTCTTAAATTCATCAATGAGCTGGCAAAAAAATAAAAATCACTCCAGCCAAAATCTAAGTGAAGGCAGAACCAGAGAAGTGAGCAGAGCACTGAAGCCAACTTTAGCCTTGGGAGCTGTAACACATTGGTTGCAAAAGTGGCTCACCTCTTCCTGAATCCTTGTCTTTTGCCATATGACTTTGCAACTTCCTGCATCAAGAGGGCGCTCTATTTTCCCACCCCTTGAATCTGGGTGGACTTGTGACTTGCTTTAACCAATAGAATGTGGAAGAAGTCATGGTGTGCCAGTTCTAAGCCTAAGCTATAAGAGGCTTGCCTACTTCTACTCTTTCTCTTGGTCTCCTGCCTCCTTTCTGAGAACAAGCCTGGTAACCTGCTGTCGGATGAGAGACAAGATGCAAGAGAGCCTTGCTATCCAAGACAAGACCATCATAGACCAGCCTATAGCCAGCTGACCCCCAAACATGTGAGAGAGACTAGCCGAGAGCGACAGAGACATATACCTAACTGTGGCTGACTGCAGACATTTAAGTGAGACCAGCTGAATGAGAAGAACCACCCAGTCAGTTTGATGACTCTTGAACAATAATAGATGCTTATTAATTTAAGCCACTGAATTTTGGAATAATGTGTTATATCACAATATTGTGGCAATAAATAACTGATTCAGGGGTATTTGCTAACATATGAAATTGAACTTCACTTTTTGTGAAAGAAGGACATGAGGGAAAGACAGAACAGGACATGAGGGAAAGAAGATGAAGCACAGGGTTTAACTTGGGCAAATACTCCCCTGTTTAAACTTAGAACGCTAAAGGGCTCTACTCTAATGTACAGGTGAACTAGGAAAAAACTTACCCCATCCCCACATGTAGGAAATTGCAAGGAAAATTATCTGTTTTAAACCTTGGCAATAACAATGAGTGTAGAGAGGAAGAGTCACCTCCTGAGATTCCATAACTACAACTTAGACCTCACATGCAATCAAATTCACTCTACCGAGGTGATCTGAAAAACCTGAAACCAAAAATTTAGTATAAAATGTTCCCAGACAGGTAGTGCCCCAGGTGCCTGGCAGAAGCAAATGTAAATCTTTGTTAGAGGAACTCACTTTCATCTTAGGCCTCAAATAATTTCCACAGATAAAGTTCCAAAGAAAATGAACAACAACAAATGGCAGAAATGCATCTGCAAAGAGCCCAGTTATTAGACTTATGAGACACAGAACATAAAATAATTATGTTTAATTATTTAGAGAAATAAAATAATCCTGTTGCCTTTGGCGTATTTTCCTTGTCTTATTGTGCTGGCCAGAGTACAATTGTAGGTAGAAGTGGTGACGGTGGGTATGTTTGTTTCATTCATAACTTTAATACTCTGACATTTTTTCTTTAGGATGATACTTATTGTAGGATTTTTGAACACCTCCCTTGATCAGGTAAAGGCAGTTCCGCTTTACTTCTAATTCACTAAGAGTTTTAATCAAATATATGTTGAATTTTTCAAGGACTTTTTCTGTATCTTTTGACATGATCATATGGTTTTTCTCCTTTAATCTGTTGTCATCATTCCATTTAGAGATTTTCCTAACATTAAATTTCACTTTCCTGAGATAAACCCAACTTACCTGAAGAGCTTTATGATTTATTTTACATATACTTTTGGATTTGATCTGCTAATATTTTGTTTTGGATTTTTGCACCCTATATTAATAAGTAAAATGAGCCTGATATTTTCCTGTTTTTTGTTGTCTAGGATTTAGTTTCTAAATTATCCTAGCTGCATAGAGTGAGTTGGGGGAATATTATCCCTCTTCTTTTCTCTGAAGACGTTTTTATACAATTGGGATGTTCAGATATTTGTAATTTTGGTGAGACGCATCTGTAAAACCATCTGGAACTGGTGGTTTTTTTTTTTTATTGGGAAGTTTTCTGTTTTGCTATGTTTTGTTTTGTTTCACTATTGCTTCTGTTTCTTTAACAGGACTATTCATTTTTTTTATTTTTATTTTTATTTTTATTTTTTTGGCCATGCTGCGTGGCTTGCAGGATCTTAGTTCCCTGACAGTGAAAGTACCAAGTCCTAACCATTGGAGCACCAGGGAATTCCCTAATAGGACTATTTAAAGGACTATTTCAGGTTTTCTATTTCTTTTGAATCAATTCTAATAATTTATATCTTGCTAAGAATGTCTATTTTTTCTAAGTTTTCAAATGTATTGTCATAAAGTTGATGATAAAATTCTATTATCTTTTGAATGCTTCCTCTGTAATTGTCCCCCCCTTTATAATATTTATTTGTGCCTTCTCTCTTTTTCTTGATTCTCATTGCCAGAGACTTGCCCATATTTTAATTATTGTAAAGGACCAATTTTTTTAGTTTTGTTGCTCTTCTCTATTGTATCTTTTCTAATTTCTTGATTTCTGCTCTTATTTTTATTATCTACTTCCCTATATCTTCTTTAAGTCTACTCCTTCTTTAACTCACTGCTTAAATTGGAAATGAAGGTTTTTAATTTTTGGCTTTTCCTCTTTTTAAATATAAATAGGTAAGGCTATAAATTATCCTTGGGAATTCCCTGGCAGTCCAGTTATTAGGACTTGGTGCTTTCACTGCCAAGAGCCCAGGTTTGATCCCTGGTCAGAGAACTAACAACCTGTAAGCCACAGCGTGGCAAAAAAAAAAAAAAATGTTATCCTTGAAGAACTATTTTCACTGCATTTCATATGTTTTCATTATCATTCAATTCTGAGTGTTTTTAAGTTTCCATTGAGATTTCTTCTTTGACCTATGAGTTATTTGGAAGTGTGTTAATCATTTCCAAATAGCAGTATTTAGTGTACATTTTTGTTATTATCTTCTAACCTAATTGCATTGTGATCAAAGAATCTTGCCTGTATGATAGTTATTGTTTGAAATTTGCTCTGTGACTAGTATATAATCAATGTTTGTAAATGTTACATGTGTGCTTATGGTAGCTAGTCTCCAAGGTGGCCCCCAATTATTCTCATCTCAAGGTGTTTATTCTTTTGGGTAGTCCCCTCCCACATTGAATAATAGGGCTGTTATGTACAACCAATATGACATTGCAGAAATGACAGTATGGGACTTCTGAGGCTACATCGTGAAACACATTGCAGTGTCCATCTTTTGGTCTGAGGTTGCTCACACTGAGGGAAGCCAGCTGCAACGTCATGAAGACACTCAAGCAGCCCTGTGAAAAGTCCTACATGGGAAGGAACTGAGGCTTCCTTCCAACCACTAGCACCAGTTTACTTGTTATGTGGGTGAACCTGTTTGAAAGCAGATCCTCCAGCTCCAGTCAAGAAGACTGTAGCCACTGACAACATCTCTCTGAATCTCATGAGACATATTGAGCTAAAACCACCCAGCCAAGCTGCTCCTGAATTCCTGACCCACAGACACATAGAGATTTAAAAAATGCTTATTTTTGTTTTACACTATTGAGTTTGTGCAGCAGTGGATAACTAAGACAGTTTTGAAGAAGATTTTGTACTCTACTGTAGAACGGATAATTATGTACAGTCAAGCTTCTGTTCATTCAATTTTATTGTTTATATCTTCAATATATTTAGTGAATTTTTATCTGCTTGACTTGTCAGCAATTTAAGAAAATGTGTTGAAATCTCCCATTGTAATGGTGGATTTGTGGATTTTATATTTTAGCCCTATCAAATTTTCTTTATATACCTTAAGGCTACTTTGTTAGGTGCATGCATGGTACGATTAAAGAGGAAAAATAAAACTATCATTATTTTCAGATGACATAATTTTCTACTTAGAAAATAATCTAAAGGCAAACTATTAGATGTAATTGTATTTAGCAAGGTGTCTGAATAGAAGATCAATATACAAAAGTACTTGCATGTTTTTACATTAACACAATAATAAAACATGTAATTTGTAAAAGTACATCATTTATAATAGCTACAGAGGTGTTAGATATTTAATAATAAATCTAATAAAAGATACATAAAAGTATAAGTATTTACTCAAATTCATTAAAAAAAGACCTAATCAATGGAGAGATATTTCACATTTGTGGATAAAAAATCATGATTTTGTAATGATGTCAGTTCTTTCCATATTGATCCCTACATTCAGTACTATTTCAATTTTTAAAAATGTAATTTGATAAGCTGATTCTAAAATCATTATGGAAAAGTAAAGAACCAAGAACAACTAAAACACATTTTAAAAAACTTTTTATCATGAAAAATTTCAAACACACACACAAATATATAGTAGAAAGACTAGTATAACACCCCTGCCCCCATGTATCTATTACCCAAATTCAATTATTATAAATTCCTGGCCAACTTAGTTTAAGCTATATATCTTCCACTCTCCCTCTCTGTATTATTTTGAAGTGAGTCATAAACATAATATTTGTTAATAAATATTTTAGTATGTATCTCCAAAACCCAAGAATTTTTTGTTAAACCTAATTGCAATATAATGATCACATCTAATAAATTTAACAATAATCCCTTAATATCATCAAACATCTAGGGAAATAGCCAATCAAATTTTTCTGATTTCTCATACATTGTAACAGTGGACCCTTGAACAACACAGGTTTAACTGTGTGGGTCTACTTATACACAGATTTTTTTTCAGTGAATGTGTACTACAGTACTACATGATCCATGGTTGGTTGAACCCACAGATGTGAAACAGCAAATATGAAGGGCCCACTGTAAAGTTATAAGTGGATTTTTGACTGCTCGGAGGGTCAGCTTCCCTAACTTCCACATTGTTCAAGGGTCAGCTGTAATTGACTGATGTCATTTAAGTCTTTTTAATATCTAGATTCCCTCTCTCCATTTTTCTCAGCAAATTTATTTGTTGCAAAAAACAAGATTGTTAATCTTGAGAACTTCCTACAGTTTGGATCTTTTTACCTGCAGAGTTATTTATCATATTTCTTTATCCCTCATATTTTTTGTACATTGCTAGTTAGATCTAGAAGTTTGATCAGATGCAGGTTCAACTTTGGGGCAATAATTCTTCATAAGTAGTGTTATATATTTCTATCATAACCTCTCTTTTTATGATGTCTCCTTTTTTAGAGGCTGCAAAATGGTGGTATACCAATTTTATAATTCCCTCCTCAATTATTAGCTGGAGCACTTTTACAAAGAAAAACTTCTATCAAAAGAAACTTGTCTCCTCAATTATTTTATTGCCCTAATATAAAGTTTGTAGAGGAAAAGAAGAAAAAACACAGATTTTTTTCCCTTCAGTTTTCAGTCTTTAAACAGTGAGTTGGGTAAAAAATAAACCTTGACCTCAAAAAGTAGGGGAAAAAATCTTTGACTATAAAAAAAGCAATTCAAAATGGATTCTAGACCTAAATGTGAATGGTAAAATATTAAAGCCTCCAGAAGAAAATATAGGAACGTATCTTTATAACCTTGAAGTGGAGAAATATTTCTTAAGCAGGATGCAAAATGTGCTACCAGTATAAGAAAATATTGAAAAGAGGATTATGGGAATATGGTGGAGTAGGAAGCACCAAGAATCTGTCTTCCCACCTAGACATGTGCATTGTGAGAATTTGTCTGATATAACTATTTTGGAACTATGGAGTCTATTGAGGGCTTGAAACTTTCAGGGGAAAACTTGGATGGTAAATTGCTGTTGATTTTGGTCAATTTCAGCTTTTAGTACAGTAGCAGTGGCCTGTTCCCCATCCTCAGCCATGTCGCAGGCAGCTGTGCATGTGTTCCTGGAGCAGCTTGCATAAGCCAGGGTGCAGAAAGCACCCTGTTCTCCAACTATCAGAGATCTATGCTCTGCTCAATGAAGCCATATCTAATAATAGAGGTGTAGACAAAGAGGAAGTGTCCATTGTTGTTGGACCTCCATCTATTATTGCAAGACCCTACCACTCTGGCTAAAGTGATTTCCAGACATTTATGGGGCTGGATATTTTTTCCCCATTCATTTTCCTCTTTTCCATTTTTGGGACACAGGCATTAAAGACCAAGATATTCAAAAGCAACTACATATTCAAGAGAAATTAGAGTGTCACCATCCATGCCCAGGAAAAGGTACAGGCTCAGAAAACACTTGAGAAGACCTCAACTTTACACCTCATGTTGATCCTTGGTACAGAAACAGCCTACAAGAATTTATTTTAAAAAAACAACAGCAAACCCTAGGGATTAGGAAAAAATTTGATTTCCAGAGTTACCACATTATTAGATTAAAATGTCCAGATTTCAACAACAACAATAAAATCACAAAGCCACAAAAAAAACACAAATTACAAAGAAAAGGAAAAGTATGGCTCATTCAAAGGAAAATAATAAGCCAACTGAAACTGTCCCTGAAAAAGACCTAATGGTGGCTCTACCAGCCAAAGGCTTACAACAACTGTCTTAATAAAAAGAAACTGAAAAGATATTCTGGAGATGAAAAATACAATAACTGAGGGGAATTCCCTGGTGGTCCAGTGGTTAAGAATCCTCCTTTCAATGCAGGGGACACAAATTCAATCCTGGTCGGGGAACTAAGATCCCACATGCTGCAGGGCAACTAAGCCCATGTGCCACAACTCCTGAGCCTGCACTCTGGAGCCCGTGAGCCACAATAAGAGAAGCCCGTGCACCGCAAAGAAGAGCCCGCGCACCTCAACTAAAGATCCTGCATGCCACAGCTAAGAGGTCCACATGCCACAAAGAAGATCCTACATCCTGCAACGAAGACCTGACACAGCCAAGTTAATTAATTAATTAATTGAAAAAAATACAATAACTGAAATAAAAATTTACTAGTGTTTCAAAGGCAGATGTGAGCAGGCAGAAGAAAATATCAGTGAACTTGAAGATAGGACAATGGAAATTACTGAGGCTGAGGAGCAGAAAGAAAAAAGGTTGAAGAAAAATGAACAGAGCCTAAGGGACCTGTGGGGCACCATCAAGGAGACCAATGTACATATTGCAGGCATCCTAGAAGGAGACAAAAAAGAGAAAGGACAAAAAAGAGAAAGAACTCTTCAAATATTTGGCTAAAAATCTCCCAAATTTGATGAAAGACATTAATATAAACATTTAAGAAGCTCAATGAAGTCCAAGTAGGATGAACCCAAAGAGACCCACACTGAGGCTAATTATAATCAAACTTCAAAAGACAAAGAGAGAAATTTTTTTTTTTGAGGTACGCGGGCCTCTCACTGTTGTGGCCTCTCCCGTTGCAAGGCACAGGCTCCGGATGCACAGGCTCAGTTGCCATGGCTCATGGGCCCAGCCACTCCGCAGCATGTGGGATCTTCCTGGACTGGGGCATGAACCCGTGTCCCCTGCATCGACAGGTGGATTCTCAACCACCGTGCCACCAGGGAAGCCCAAAGAGAGAATTTTGAAAGCACAAAAGAAAAGCAATTTGTCACAAACAAGGGATGGTCAATAAAATAGTGAGCAGATTTCTCATCAGAAACTTTGGAGGCCAGAAGAAAGTGGCCAATATATTCAAAGTGTTAAAAGAAAAAGCTATCAACCAAAAATCCTATATTCGGCAGAACTGTTCTTCAAAATGAGGGAGAAATTAAGACATTCACAGATAAACAAAGCTGAGGGAGCTTGTTACCAGTAAACCTGCCCTGCAAGAAATGCTCAAGGGAGTCCTGCAGATTGAAATGAAAGGACACTAGACTCAAAGCTGTATGGAGAAATAAAGATCTCACTAGAGGTAAATTCGTGGACAATTATAACAGCTAGTATTATTGTAATGATGATCTGTAACTGTATTTTTTGTTTGTTTCTACATGATTTAAGAGACTAATACATTTAAAGAAAAAAATTAGTGTAAAAGTTAGTATTACTATAAATTTGGTTTGTAACTCCAAATTTTGTTTTCTACATAATTTAGGATACTAATGCATTTTAAAGAATTATTAATTTATGTTATGGGACACACTATATGTAAAGACAAAATTTTGTGACATCAACAACTGAAAGGGGTGGGGACAGAGTTTTTTTGTATGTTATTGAAGTTAAGCTGGTATAAATTCAAATTATTGTTATAATTTTAGGATTTTAAATGAAATCCCCATGGTAACCACAATGAAAAATAGCTCTAGAATATACACAAAGGAAATGAGAAAGGAACTTAAATGTTTCATCACACAAAAAAAATACCTAAACACAAAAGAAGACAATAATGCAAGAATAGGAGTGGCTATATAATGTCAGACAAAATAAAATTTAAATCAAAAAGCATTACAAGAGACAAAGAAGGACATTATGCTGAATGAAATAAGCCAGTCATAAAAAGATAAATACTACATGATTCCACTTATATGAGGTACTTAGAGTAGTCAAAATCATAGAGACAGAAAACAGAATGGTGATTGCCACTCATCAGAGGGAGAAGGGAATGGAGAGTAATTGTTTTAATAGGTATACAGTTTCAGTTTTGCAAGTGGAAAAGTGTTCTGGATATGGATGGTAGTGATGGTTGTACAATGATATGAATGCACTTAATACCACTAAATTGTACACTTTAAAATGGTTGTGAGGGTAAATTTTATGTTATGTGTATTTTACCACAATTTTTTTAATTGAAGAAAAATATTAACAAATTGGATTTTGTTAAAATTAAGCAGATGTTCACTAAAAGACACCATTAAGAGAATGAAAAGGCAAACCACAGACTGGGAAAAAATATTTGCAATACATGTATCCAATAAAGAAAACTCATATCCAGAATATACAAAGAATCCCTCCAAATCAATATGAAACAAAATAACAAACCAAAAGTTTTAATGAGAAAAAAACTTGAGTAACTACTTCTCAAATGAGGGTCTCTCACTGGCCAAAAAAACCTCAATTGGATACCACCACACACCCAACAGAATGGCTATATTTTTTAAAGAACAATACCAAGTGCTGGTGAAATGTGGAGCAACTAGAACTCTGATATATTACTGTTAAGTGTGTAATGGTACAATCATTTTTGGAAAACTGTGTGACAATATCTCTTAAAGCTAAACATATACCTACACTATGACCCAGCAATTCTACTCCTAGATATATATCCCCCCAAAGTGAGTGCATATGTCCACCCAAAGACATGTACAAGAATGTTCAACTTACTTCATAATGGCCCCAAACTGAAAACAACAAAATGTCCATCAATGGTAAAATAAGTAAATAAATGTTAGAATATTAAAACAGTGGAAAATCATGCAGCAATAAAGAGAACAAACTATTGTTACATGTTACAACATTGAAGAATTTATAACCTTGCTTCTTAAAATGTGGTCCACAAACCAGCAGTATCAGCATCACCTGGGAGCTTGTTAAAAATACAGGATCCAAGGTCTTACTGAATCAGAATATACATTTTAACAAATTCACTAGTTGACACAAATGCACACTGAGATTTGAGAAGCACTATTGTATATCTTGTTCTGAGTGATAGTTACATAGATGTATATAACTGTAAATTTTCATCAATCTCTACATTTAAGATAATACTTTCAATTGTACATATTTAGATCTGTACATTTAAGATGCACTCTACTGTGTCTTTTTAAACTCAATACAAAATTAAGACAATCAAATAAAAGTAATGATTTGGTTCACTAGCATTCTTAAGGGGACCAATGAGGATTTTTAAAATATCATTACAGGGACTTCCCTAGTAGTCCAGTGGCTAAGACTCTGCGCTCCCAATGCAGGGGGCCCTGGTTCGATCCCTGGTCAGGGAACTAGATCCCGCATGCCGCAACTATGGATCCGGCATGCCACAACGAAGATCCTGCACGCCGTGACTAAGACCCGGCACAGCCAAATAAATAAATAAATAAATATTTTAAAAATATCTCATGGGCTTCCCTGGTGGCACAGTGGTTAAGAATCCACTTGCCAACGCAGGGGACACAGTTTCGAGCTCTAGTCTGGGAAGATTCCATTTGCCGTGGAACAGCTAAGCCCATGCACCACAACTACTGAACCTGTGCTCTAGAGCCCACAAGTCACAACTACTGAAGCCTGCACGCCACAACTACTGAAGCGCAGGTGCCTAGAGCCCATGCTCCGCAACAAGAGAAGCCCCTGGAATAAGAAGCCCACGCACCACAACAAACAGTAGCCCCTGCTTGCCGCAACTAGAGAAAGCCTGCACGCAGCAATGAAGACCCAACCCAGCCAAAAATAAATAAATTAATTAATTAAAACAAATTTTTTTAAAAATCTCATTACAAACTCATGGATTTAAATATATTTAAAGTATTTTAATCCATTGAATTAATTATTCTATTTTGCTCTCTTTTTCCCATCTTTGACCAAAGAGCCTCTTTAAGCTGACTGCTGGGCACTTTGCAACTCTAGAAATATTGGTGATTTCCTTGCTTTCTAATATAAGAAAATGTTCCAGGACTTCCATGGTGGCTCAGTGGTTAAGAATCCGCCTGTCAATGCAGGGGACACAGGTTCGAGCCCTGGTCTGGGAAGATCCCACATGCCGCGGAGCAACTAAGCCCGTGTGCCACAACTACTGAGCCTGTGCCCTAGAGCCCACGAGCCACAACTACTGAAGCCCACACGCCTAGAGCCCGTGTTCCGCAACTAGAGAAAGCCTGCGCACAGCAACGAACACCCAACGCAGCCAAAAAACAGAGGAAATGCAGTACATATATACATATTATACAATGGAATACTGCTCAGCCATAAAAAAGAACAAAATCATGCCATTTGCAGCAACATGGATGCAACTATAGATTATCATACTAAGTGAAGTAAGTCAGAAAAAGACAAATACCGTATTATATCACTTATATGTGGAATCTAAAATATGACACAAATGAACCTGCCTATCAAACAGAAAAAGACTCACAAACATAGAGAACAGACTTGTGATTGCCAAGAGGTGGGTGGTTGGGGGAGGGATGGACTGGGAGTTTGGGGTTAGTAGAAGCAAACTATTACATATAGAATGGATGGACCACAAGGTCCTACTGTATAGCACAGGGAACTATATTCAGTGTCCTGGGATAAACCATAATGGAAAAGAATATTAAAAGGAATATATATATATATATATATATATATATATATATATAAAAAACTGACTCACTCTGCTGTACAGCTGAAATTAACACAACATTGTAAATCAACTATACTTCAATTAAAAAAGAATTGGCATCAAGAATTTTTTAATTTCTTTATATGAATTCCTTCAAATGAATGAGAAAAAGATAATCAAATAGAAAAATATATGATACAAGAGTAAAATACATGAATAGGATATATGAGCAGGGAATTCTCAGAGGAAAGGCCTATGGTTAATAGACACTCAGAAAGATGCTCAAACTTATTAGTAAACAGGAAATGCAAATCAAGATCACATTGAGATACCAACTTACACCCATTTGATTGGCAAAAATTGATATTTGACAATTCCAAATGTTGGAGAGAATGTGGATCAACAGAATCTCCTATATTTCTTGTGGAGGTATAAATTTGAACAACGATTTTTAAATAATTTGGCATTAATTTACAAAGTTTGCCATTACACAGACCCTCAAGGATAATATTCAGAGTATTAACAACCAATACCACATGGATACTGACAAATTAGAACAGATGCCTGGCCAACCAGACTGGATGCTAGCCAATAGTGCTACTGGTGTGCACTGGCTTGTTACTAATGCTACTTCCAGTATAACTCAGCATTCCACCCCTATTTACATACCAATGGAAACTTGCTCATGTTTATCAAGAGATAGGTACAAGAATATTCATAGCAAGACTGTTAGATATTAATGCCCAGTCAAAATGCCTATTACCAGAAGAACAGAAAAAATAATCATGGAGTAGTCACACAATGGAATTTTATAAAGAGCATGCAGAAATATGGATAAATCTTAGTTAATATAATGTCAAATTTTCTCTAAGTCCCAGAAGATTATATACACGCTAATACGCTTTTCATAAAGTTCAAAAACAACTAAAACTGAACAATATATTTAGGTCACATAAATATATTATAAAACTATAAAAACAAAAAAGAAAGGGAATGATCATCACAAATTTAGGAAGGGGGAAGCACAGTTATAGGATGAAGAGGAGTAGATAGGTAGCTCTTCCAGCTGTTGGGTTGGATGGTGGTATTATAGGTATTCACTACATTCTTTTATATATACATACAAACATTCATTCATACACAAATAAGAGGTCTATGTCCCATGACGCCAGTGACCATGAACTAAGGGTTATGATTTATCCAATTCTGTGTCTCAGATTCATTAAAAAATTAAAGGCAATTTTGAAACATGAGCAAAGAACAAGGAATTTTAAAGAATGACCAAGCAGATAAGAAAAGGAACTAAATATAACTTCTAGAGTGAAAAATATACTAGTTATAATTAGAAACTCAATAAATGGGTTTAACAGCCAAGTGGATGCAGGTACTAACAGAACCAGTGAAACAGAAAGATAGGACTGAAAAAATATATGCCGGAAGCATCATACAGAAATAAAGCTCTGAGGGAGAAGGGTTAAGAGACACGAAGGGAACATGAAATGACCTAACATACTTCTAATCAGAAGCCCTCCCCCACCAAAAGAGGGAGAGAATAGGGCAGAAGCAATATATGGAGATAGAATGATGATTTTTCAGAACTGATAAATATATCAAACTATAGATTCCCAACAAATTTCAAGTAGAATAAATAGAAAGAAATCCACACCTACAACATTACATTAAAACTGTAAAACCAAAGATAAAAAGAAGAATTTAAAAGCAGCCAAAGAAAAAAAAAAAAAACAAAGAAAAAAAAAAAACAAAGAAAAAATAAATAAATAAATAAATAAAAATAAAAGCAGCCAAAGACAGGTTGCCTTCAAAGAAGCAATAGATAAGCTAACAATTGACTTCACAAAGCAATAACAGACACCCAGAAAACAGTGGATCAGTATGTTCAATACGCTAAGGAAACAAAACAGTCAACTTAGAAATCTATGCCCAGTTAAAAAAGACTTTTCACATTTTTTTTTGCTATACACAAAACCATCAGTTTTATTCCAGAATACATCATCTTAATGATAATAAAAAGCTTCTGTATGCACATACTGCCAATATATTTTAAAAGGCCCAAATTTTAACAAATAGAATAGAGATTGGCATGGACATATATACACTCTACCAAATGTAAAATAGATGGCTGGTGGGAAGCAGCCACATAGCACAGGGAGATCAGCTCAGAGCTTTGTGACCACCTAGAAGAGTGGGAAGGAGAAGCAAGAGGGAGGAGATATGGGGATATATGTATATGTATAGCTGATTTACTGTGTTATAAAGCAGAAACTAACACACCATTGTAAAACAATTATACTCCAATAAAGATGTTAAAAAAAAGACTTTTCAAGATCATGGTGAAATAAAGATATTTCAGAGAAGAAAAAATTGAAAGACTGCCATTAGCAGACCTCAATAAAGAAAATTATAAAGGAAGCTCTTTAGACAAAATATCTTCTCATGTAAAAAGTGATCTCAGATGAAGGTTTAGGATGCAAGAAGTATAGAAGAACAAAGAAAATGGTAAATATGCAGATACATATAAATAGACCTTGACTGTATAAAACAGTAATAATACAGGATGGTGGGTTTTTCAAAGATAGAATTAAAACATATGACAACAATAGCATATATCTCTGGAAAAGAAAGAAAAAAATGGAATTAAAGTATCTAAGACCCTTGTATTTGAGGAGAGGAGGATAAAGAGGTCGATTAACTTCAGACTTTGATAAGTATATATGTTAAATTTTCTAGAGTAATCAAAAAAAGAATAGAAATAGAATATATTACTTCCCAAACAGTTGTAGAAAAATTGAAATAAAAGTTCGTCAGTGAAAGTGGGAATCCAAGTACCATTTCCAAGATGATGAGGCTGTGGGAATAATGGTAGGAGATGAGATTAGTCATAAAAGCAAGAGTCAGATTATAAAGGGTCTGGTGAGCCCAGCTGAGGAGCTGGATGCCTAAGCAATGTGGAGTCAGTGAAGTTTTAATTTAGGCAAGACTGACATGATCAGGTCCGCTTTAAGAAACGACACTTTAACAACAGTGTGGATATAGACTAGATTTTATGTACACACACACACATTTATATAAAATCTCACAAAGATAATCAGAAGTGTCAAACTTTGCCAGGAAGTGAATACAAATGTCACCCATTAACATTCACAACTAAATCTTGGTAGCTTAAAACCCAGGCCTTTTGAAAGCAAGCAAAAAGTGAGAGCTTTAACCCGTGGCTAGCCAAGCCAGAAACCTGCTCAGTCAGAGCCCAACCATTTGTGGAAGCTCTATTCCACACTGGCATTGGCACCCCCATCATTGTTATGTGCCATTGTTAATGGAATTAAAATTCTGCTGCTTTGGCTTGATACTTGAGATTAAAGTTGTCTCTTGTGAAATGGAGAGAAAGCTTTTTCTATATTATGCTCAGTTTGAGAGGTCCTGCAGTGAAATTGTAGCTGTTAGTTATGTCATTCTTTTCGTCACTGCCATGGATATACAGGCAGGGACTCCATACCTCAGGCCCTAACGATTCCCTGAGAGTCATACTCCTGCTGAAGCTCCATTCTTATCGATATTATCACCACCAGCACCACTAGGAACCAATGAAGCAGGAACTCAGCCATGCCACATGCTGGTAGAGCTGGAATTCAGCTGTAGCCTGAAGGCCATGAAACTCAGACCCTGTACTGTACTCATGGCCAAGAATCCATGGCTTCACTCCTTGGAAGTAAGAAAGAGACTCTCCTGATGAATGTTCAGTTGAAGAAAGGAGGGGAGCCATAGCGAGGTTGACTGAGCCCCGTGGTGTTACAGAGATCAATGATTTGACACTTCCAATTCAAAAACTAAAAAGTATTTTTATTTCCCTTGTTGTTTATCCATGCTACATATAATACTTTGCATCTGCTAATCCCGAACTCCCAATCCGTCCCTTCCCCACCCACCCTCCTCCTTGGCAACCACAAGTCTGTTCTCTATGTCTGTGAGTCTGTTTCTGTTTCATAGATAAGTTCATTTGTGTCATATTTTAGATTTCACATGTAAGTGATATCATATGGTATTTGTCTTTCTCCTTCTGATTTACTTCACTTAGTATGATAATCTCTAGGTCCATCCATCCAATAATGCAAATGGCATTCTTTCTTTCTTTTTTATGGCTGAGTAGTATTCCATTGTATATATGTACCACATATTCTTTATCCATTCATCTATTGATGGACATTTAGGTTGTTTCCATGTCTTGGCTATATGTTCTAGGGCCCTATGTGGGCTGCATGAGCTCTTCTGCTGTGATGGGGCCAACTACTGTGGACACGATGGTAGGAGGGACTGGCCCCTGGTCCAGTTGCCTCCAAGGCTCATGCAATAGCTGTGGACCCACTGGAGGGCCGGGTAGACTTCCTGTGTAGTAGACTGTGTAGCCCAGGGGAGGGGGAGAGGTGGTTGGGGCTGGTGCCAGACTACTGGTGGGTGGGACCAGGTCCTCAGCACTAATAGTTTAGAGAGAGGATTCCAGAATGATGCTTGCCAGCACTGGCGTTATTGCAGTAGAATGAGCTCCCCAAAATGGCTGCTGCCAGCATCTCCATCCCCAGGAGGAGTCCCAGTTGCCTCCTTCCCCTCAAAAAGGCTTTCCAGGATCAGCAAGAGGGTCTGATGCAGGCTCCTTTCAAAATGTTGCTTCTGTACTGGGACTCAGAGCATGTGAGGTTTTGCATGCCCTCTTTAAGAACAGAGTCTCTGTTTCCTACAGCCCTCCTGAATGTAAGCTCCACTAGTTTTCACAGGCAGATGTTCTGGAGGCTGGTCTTCCTGGTGCAGGATCCCTGGGCTGGGGAGCCCAATGTGAGGCTCAGACTCCTCACTCCTGCAGGAAGACATCTACAATTGTGATATTCTGCCCATTTGTGGACTGTCAACCCAGGTGTGTGGGTCCTGACTATCCCACATCCCTCCTACCTGTCTTTTTGTGTCTTTAGTTGTGGAAAATTTTTAATGCTAATCATCAGGTCATTCTCATAGGGAGTTGCTCTGTAAGTAGTTGTAATTCTGGTATGTCTGTGGGAGGAGGTGAGTTCAGGGTCTTCCTACTCTGCCATCTTGACCACTTCCCCCTAAGTGTTTTCTAATTTTCCTTGTGATTTCTTCTTTGATCCACTTGTTGTTTAAAAGAGTATTGTTTAATCTCCACAACTTTGTGAATTTTCCAGTTTTATCTTTGTTATTGATTTCTAACTTCATCCATTGTGATCAGAGATTACTTTGTTGATATCTATCTTTTAAAAATCTATTGAAACTTAATTTGTGGCCTAACATATAGTCTACCCTGAAAAATGACCCATGTGTCCTTGAGAAGAGTATGCATGCTGTTGTTGTTGGTAGAGTGTTCTGTATATGTCTGTTAGAATACTTTGGTTTATTGTTGTGTTTAAGTCTTCTATTTCTTTACTTCTGTCTGGTTGTTCCATCCACTATTTAGAGTGGGGTATCAAAGTCTTCAACTATTATTGTGGAGCTAGTTTCTCCCTTCAATTCTTTCAGTTTTTTCTTCATATATTTTTATTGTAATTAAGTGGTAAAATTTATAATTGTTCTATCTTCTTGCTGTATTAAACCATTTATTAATATATAATGTCCCTTTTTGTCTCTTGTAAACTTTTTTATTTAAAGTCTATTTTGTCTGATATAAGTATGGCCATACCAATGCTCTTTTGGTTACTATCATATGAAATGTCTTTTCTCATATTTTCACTTTCAACCTGTTTGTGTCTTTGGATATCAAATGAGTCTCCTGTAGACAGCATATAGTTGGGTCATGTGTTTTACAGATCTACTAAGCTCTGTCTTTTGATTGGAGAGTTTAATATGTTTACATTTAAAGTAATTACTGCTATTCACTTCTGTCATTGTGCTATTTGTTTTCTATATGCCTTCTATCTTTTTTGTCCCTCATTTACTGCATTACTGTCTTCTTTTGAGTTTAGTTGAATTTTTTAGTGAAATATTTTGATTTTTCATTTCATTTTATGTATATTCTAGAGCTATTTTCCTTGTTGTTTCCATGGGAATTACATTGAACATCCTAAAATTATAACACT
The DNA here is from genome assembly GCF_002837175.3 of Physeter macrocephalus. NCBI lineage: Eukaryota > Metazoa > Chordata > Mammalia > Artiodactyla > Physeteridae > Physeter > Physeter macrocephalus. The sequence continues at coordinate 8,117,460 of NC_041216.1, read as the reverse complement.
ATAATTTGTATTTATACCAGCTTAACTCCAATAACATACAAAAACTTCGCTCCTTTACAGGGCTGTCCCCACCCCTTTCAATTGTTGATGTCACAAAATTATATCTTTATACATTCTGTGCTCAAAATCATAAACTAATAGTTCTTTTAAATGCATCAGTATCCTAATTATGCAGAAAACAAGATTTGGAGTTACAAACCAAAGTTACAGTCATACCAGTTTTTACACTAATAATTGTTTTTTTTAATGTATTAGTCTCTTAAATCACATTAAAAACAAACAAAATACAGTTATAAGCCACATGATAATTGCTCTTATAATTGACCATGCATTTACCTTTACTGAGATCTTTATTTCTCCATACAGCTTCCAGTTACTGTTTAGTTTCCTCTCATTTTACCTTGCAGGATGCCCTTAAGCGGATACAGTCGTAACAAACTCCTTTGGGTCTTGTTTATCCGAATGTCTTACTTTAATTTATCCCTCCCTTTTGAAGGACAGTTTTGTCAATATAGGATTCTTAGTGACAGGTTTTTTTTTTTTTTAGCACTTCAGATATATTGACCACTCTCTTCCGGTGTCCAAAATTTTTTGATGAGAAATTTGCTGATAATCTTGTTGACAATCCCTTGTATGTGACAGGTCACTTCTCTCTTGCTGCTTTTTTTTTGGGGGGGGGGGCCTCTCACTGTTGTGGCCTCTCCCGTTGCGGGGCACAGGCTCCGGACCCGCAGGCTCAGCGGCCATGGCTCACGGGCCCAGCCGCTCCGCGGCATGTGGGATCTTCCCAGACCAGGGCACGAACCCGCGTCCCCTGCATTGGCAGGCGGACTCTCAACCACTGCGCCACCAGGGAAGCCCTCTTGCTGCTTTTAAGATTCTCTCTCTGTCTTTGTCTTTTGAAAGTTTGATTATTATGTGGCTCAGCATGAGTCTTTTTGAGTTCATCTTACATGGAGATTGTTGAGTTTCCTGGATGTTTATATTCATGTCTTTCATCACATTTGAGTGGTTTTCAGCCAGTATTTTTTTCAAATATTCTCTCTGCCCCTTTGTCTCTCTCCACTCCTTCTGGGACTCCCATCATGCATATGATGGTCCACATGATGGTGTCCCACAGGTTCCTTAGACTCTGTTCACTTTTCTACAATCTTTTCTCTTTCTGTTCTGCAGCACCAATAATTTCCATCGTCTTATCTTCAAGTTCACTGATATTTTCTTCTGCCTGCTCAAATCTGTCTTTGAATTCCTCTAGTGAATTTTTCATTTTAGTTATTGTACTTTGCATCTCCAGAATTTCTTTTTGGTTTCTTTTAGATTTTCTAACTTTCTCTTGATATTTCCATTTTGTTCATACATTGTTTTCTTGACTTTCTCCACATCTTCCTATAGTTCTTTGAGCATCTTTAAGGCAGTTGTTTTAAAGTCTTTGTCTAGTATATCTTCCATTAGATCTTCTTTAGGGACGGTTTCTATTGGTTTATTTTTCTTCCTTTGAATGGGCCACACTTTCCTGTTTCTCTGAGTGCCTTGTGATTTTTTTTTGAGCACTGTACATTTTAATCTAATAATGTGGTAACTCTGGAAATCAGAACCTCTCCTTCCCTCAGGGTTTTCTGGGTTTTTGCTTATTTTATCTTTTTTGTTTTTGTTTTTATTGTTGTAGGTTGTCTCTATGCTGATGATCGGCCTGAGTTGTAAACTTAATGTCTTCTTAGACCTTTTCTGTGCCTTTTTGTGGAACTGTGTGGTCATTATTTAATTCTCCATGTAAATGCAGTTGCTTTTGAATGTCCTTGTCTTTAATGTCTGGCTCCCAAAAGGGAAAAAGTGAAAAATGAAGGAGGGGGAAAAGGGCACTGGCTCTTTAAATCCCCTGAAAGTCACTTCAGCCAAGGGGGAGGGTCTTGCAACAAGGGGGAAAGGTGCAACAACAATGAATGCCCACCTCTTTGTACCACTGTGATAAGAAGCAGCAATTAGCAATCAGAGCACAGACCAACTATATTTGGCAGACAGGATCATTTTTGCTACCACATGCTATGTGCAAACTGCTCTAGGAATACCTGCACAACTGCCTGCCACCTGGCTGAGGGGTGGGTATGGGTCACTGTTATTGTGCTAAGAGCTGAAATTAACCAAAATTAACTATAATTTACTGCCCAAGTTTCCCCAAGAAATTGCAAGGCCTCAGACTCCAGATTTCCAAAGTAGTTACAGCAGACATATTATGCCAAAGCAATTGCTGTCTAGGTAGGAGACAAATTCCTGGTGCTTCCTCCTCTACCATCTTCCCAGAATCCTCCTGAACAGCAAACTAATATTACATATATTGTGAACTACTAAAAGAAAATATGGAAGTCAAAAATAATTATTGCATCATTAGTTTTATACCTATTGCTAGAAAACCAAGATTTTTTCCTTTTTATTGGCATATACTTCATATGCAGGAAAGGACACAGATCCTTAATGTACAGATCAATGAATTATTACATACGTAATCGTTATCCCAGTGAAGAGGCAAACATTTCCAATACCGCAGAAAGATTTCCTTATGTACCATGCCACTTAATATCTCCCATGAGATTACCACTATTCTAAATTATATCACCATACAGTAGTTTTGTCTGTATTTTACATTAGAACAGATTCATACACACTATATATAGAAAATCCTAAAGATGTCACCAAAAAAACTAATAAATAAATTCAGTAAAGTTGCAGAATACAAAATTAATATACAGAAGTCTGCTGTGTTTCTATACACTAACAAAAAACTATTAGAGAAATTAAGAAAATAATCCCATTTACAATTCCATCAAGAAGAATAAAATATCTAGGAATAAATCTAACCAAGAAAGTAAAAGACTTGTATTCAGAAAACTGTAAGACATTGATTAAAGAATTGAAGATGACACAAACAAATGGAAAGATATACCATGCTCATAGGCTGGAAGAATTAATATTGTTAAAATGACCATACCACCCAAGGCAATCTACAGATTCAATGCAATCCTTGTCAAATACAAAAATACCGAAGACATTTTTCACAGAACAAGAACAAATAATTCTAAAATTTGTAAAGAAACACAAAAGACCTTGAATAGCCAAAATGACCTTGAGAAAAAAGAACAAAGCTGAAGGTATCACAGTCCCTAATTTTCAAACTATACTACAAAGTTACAGTAATCGAAACGGTCTGGTAGGCACAAAAACAGACACATAGACCAATGGAACAGAATAAAGAGCCCAGAAATGAACCCACATTTATATGTTCAATTAATCTACAACAAAGGAGACAAGAATATACAATGGGGAAAAGACAGCCTCTTCAATAAATGGTGTCAGGAATACTGGACAACTACATGCATAAGAATCAAACTGAACTAATCTCTTACACCATATGAAAAAAACAAACTCAGAATGGATTAAGGCTTAAATGTAAGACCTGAAAGCATAAATCTCCCAGCAGTAAACATAGGCAGTATGTTTGTTAATCTTTAGTATATGCTGCCAAATAGTTTTACAAATGTTTGTACAAGTTTATACTCCTGCAAGCAATGTACAAAACTTCTATTTTCTCTACACCTTCATCAACTCTTGGAGTTGTCAGTTCTTTTAATTTTAGCCATTTAAAATCGAATGAGTATGAGGTGGTACCTCATTGCAGTCTTCTTTTTTTTCTCATTGCAGTCTTAATTTGCCTTTATCTGAAAGATAATAATGCTGAACACTTTTTACAAATGTTTACTAACCATTTGGATATCCTCTTTTGTAAACAACCTATTCAAGACTTTTTATCTTTTTAAGTTTTCAGTTGTAGTTTTTTTATATTGCTCATGAAAGAGTTCTTGATGTATTCCTGTTATGAGTTCTTTTTCCAAATATGTGTTGCAAACTTTCTCTACAAGTTTGTGCTTTGCTTTTACAGTCTCTTAATTTTGTCATTTGTTGAAGAGAAATTTGTAATTTGAATGAAGTTAAAATTACCAGTCTTCCTTTTTATGATTATTTCTTAACTATAGTCCTTAAACTAAGTGCTGTTTAAGAAATCTTTGCCTACCTGAAGTTTATGAAGATATCTCCTCTGGTTTCTTTTAGAAGCCTTATCATTTTACCTTTCACATGTAGGTCTATGCTTCATCTCCAATTAGTTTTTAGATACAGTGTGAGGTAGGGATCAAGGTTAATTTTCTCCTATATCACTTATTTAAAAGACCCACTTTTACCCCCACTGAATCACAATAGCATTTTACATATAAATCAGAAGACTATATAGGTGTGGACCTATTTCTTCTCCTCTACTCTGCCCCATTGAGCTAACTGTCAATTTTTGGACCAATTACAAGTATCTAAAAGCAATGTCTGCCTTGACTTCAGCTTCTGGTAATGATGGAGTTATGGGACCCATGCTTACCCTTCCACCAAAAGAAGTAGGAAAATTGACAAAGTATATGCAACAACTGTTTTCATACATTGGACACATAGCTCAGAACTGTAAACCTGAGAGAAGGAAAACAATCATAGTGAGCCCTATGAATTCCCCAGCAATCTGCCTGGAAATGCATTCTGGACCATGGTGCAGAGTAGATGATCATATCCCAAGCAGAGTATGGAAGTCTTGTTTAATTGAGGAGAATAGAAATTGGGATTTGTGGAGCCTGACCTAGCTGCAACTCACAGGGCAAAGTTACAAATAAAAGGAACCCTGAAAAAAAAAAGCTCTAGAAATCTGGTTAAAAGTTCCCTTGGGTTTATTCTAACCCCCAAGTCATTCACTAAAAGGGGAACACCACAGGGCAAAGAACTTGTAAGGAATTGTAAGGTTAAAAGTTATCAGAGCTTGGGCTTCCCTGGTGGTGCAGTGGTTAAGAATTCACCTGCTAAGGCAGGGGACATAGGTTCGAGCTCTGGCCCAGGACGATCCCACATGCTGCAGAGCAACTAAGCCCACGAGCCACAACTACTGAAGCCCATGCACCTAGAGCCCACACTCCACAACAAGAGAAGCCACTGCAGTGAGAAGCCCGCGCACCACAATGAAGAGTATCTCCTGCTCACCACAACTAAAGAAAGCCCGTGTGCTGCAGCAAAGACCCAACGCAGCCAAAAATAAAATTAATTAATTTTTTAAAAAGTTATTAAAGCTCACACAAGTTTGGGAGACAGTCAAGCTCTGACCATTTAGAGTGGGGAATCCTCACTGAACACCCATGGCATTCACTAAAGCTCTCAGGAGGATCATGCATTAGTAGTAGGGCTAAATTATCCCTATAGTAAAGATTACTCCAAACTAGCCCTGATAAAACTTTAAAACAATGCTGAAGAAAATCAAAATGATTTGAAATAACTTAGTTGCCTCATAGTACATAGTACAAAACTCTTTAGAAAAAGACACTGAAACTCAATAACTTAACTGCCAAAATGCCTGACATCCAGTCCAAAAATAATAGATATGCCAGGAGAATGTGACCCATAATCAAAAGAAAAAAATAGTAAATAGATACAAAGATCAGAAATGAGAAAAATAATGGAATTAGCAAACAAGGACTTTAAATAACTCTCATATATATGTTTAATATGGTCAAGAATGTGAAGGAAAACATGAACATAATAAGGAGGTAAATAGAAGACTTAAAGATAACTGAGTGGAAATTCTAAACATAAAAAATACAACATGAAAAAGTCACTGGATGGGATTAATAACAAATTAGATGCTGGAGAAAAAAAGATCAGTGAAGTTTAAGACAAAATAAAACTTCAAAATAAAGAATAGAGAGGAGGGGGGAAAGACTAGGAAAAATGAACAGACTCGATGGAGCAATTTCAAGTGGGTAGAACCCTGCCAAGCTGTGGAGGCGATGTTGCCACCCCAGTGGGTCTGAACAACAGAACATCTAACCAAAGAGGATTTTTCTCCAATCTTAAAATCTCGTGGAGCTTGCCTTGCTACATTTTGGGCTTTCTTGGGACCCATCGCCCCTTCCTTCTTTCCTATTTCCCCCTTTTGGAATGGGAGTGTCTCTCCTATGCCTGACCCACCATTGTATTTTGGAAACACATACAGTGGTTTGTTTGGTTTCATAGGTTCAAAGCTGGAGCATAATTTTGTCTTGGGTTGGATTATACCTTGTGTATCATCCATATCTGATTTAGATGAGACTTTGGACTTTAGATTTTAGAATTGATGCTAAAACAAGTTAAGACTTTTGCAGATGTTGGGCTGGATTGAACATACTTGGTTATCAGAAGGTCATGAATTTGGCAGGAGGTTGGGGGCAGGGATGAAATACAGTGGACTTGGATGTTTGTGTCCCCCAAAATTCATATGTCAAAATCCTGCCCCCTCCTCAATGTGATGGTTATTACAAAGTGGAGCCTTTTGAGGTAATTAGGTCATGGGAGTGGAGCCCTCACGAATGAGATTAGACAGCCATCATACACAAAACTCTTTCAGAAAATAGATGAGAAAACATCCCATCTTGTTTATAAGATCAGCCTTATTGTGGTATCAAGGCCAGACAAAGATATTTCAAAAAAACAAAACTGCTGATCAATATCTCTCATGAACATAGGCACAAAAAACCCTAGACAAAATATTAGCAAACTGAATCAAGCATTATATTAAAAAAAATATGTCTTGATATCTGGAAGTGTAAGTCCTCCAAATTAAGTTCTGTCAAGACTGCCTTGGCTAGTTAAGTTATTTATATTTCTATATAAATTTCAGAATCAGCTGTCAACTTCCATAAGGATAACCCTGCTTAGATTATAACTGAGATTGCATTGAATCTATAGATCCTTTTGAGGAGCACTGACATCTTAATAACATTGAGACTTCCAATCCATGAATGTGGCATTCATTTACTTGGATCTTCCCTAAAAATATCTTAAGATATTTCAGTTTAGAAAGTCTTGCACATCTTTCATTGGATTTATTAATAGAATTTGTGTGTGTGCATACTATGGTAAATGATATATTTTGTTTTGTTTTCTAACTGTTTGCTGCTGTTATATAGATATACCATTGTTTTTGCATATTGATCTTGTACCCAGTGACCTTGGTAAGTTCACTTTCTAATTCTAATATTTTGTCAATTTGGATTCGTATGCGATCATCTACAAATATTGATGTTTTACTTCTTCCTTTCCTATCTTTTTAACACATTTCTTTTTCTTTCTTTATTGTTAGAATTGTTTTCTTTCTTTCTTTACTGGCTAGAACCTCCAGTAAAATGTTGAATGACATGGTAATAGCAGAAGTCCTTATCTGTTTCTGATCTCGGGGGTAAAGGTTTCAAAGTTTCATAATTAAGAATAAAGTTAAGGAGGCAAGAATATACAGTGGAGAAAAGACAGCCTCTTCAATAAGTGGTTCTGGGAAAACTGGACAGGTACATGTAAAAGTATGAAATTAGAACACTCCCTAACACCATACACAAAAATAAACCCAAAATGGGTTAAAGACCTAAATGTAAGGCCAGACACTATCAAACTCTTAGAGGAAAACATCGGCAGAACACTCTATGACATAAATCACAGCAAGATCCTTTTTGACCCACCTCCTAGAGAAATGGAAATAAAAACAAAAATAAACAAATGGGACCTAATGAAACTTAAAAGCTTTTGCACAGCAAAGGAAACCATAAACAAGACAAAAAGGCAACCCTCAGA
>NC_041216.1:8104973-8109436 GCF_002837175.3 Physeter macrocephalus | reverse complement strand
ACATATATACAATGGAATATTACTCAGCCATAAAAAGGAATGAAACTGTGTTATTTGTAGTGAGGTGGATGGACCTGGAGTCTGTCATACAGAGTGAAGTAAGTCAGAAGGAGAAAAACAAATACCGTATGCTAACACATATATATGGAATCTAAGAAAAAAAAATGTCATGAAGAGACCAGGGGTAGGATGGGAATAAAACACAGACCTACTAGAGCATGGACTTGAGGATATGGGGAGGGGGAAGGGTAAGCTGTGAAAAAGTGAGAGAGTGGCATGGATACATATACACTACCAAACGTAAAATAGCTAGCTAGTGGGAAGCAGCTGCATGGCACAGGGAGATCAGCTAGGTGGTTTGTGACCACCTACGAGGGTGAGATAGGGAGGGTGAGAGGGAGGGAGACGCAAGAGAGAAGAGATATGGGAGCCTATGTATATGTATAACTGATTCACTTTGTTGTAAAGCAGAAACTAACACACCATTGTAAAGCAATTATACTCCAATAAAGATGTTAAAAAAAAGAGAATAAGTTTAAAAAAAAGAATAAGTTTAGCTGTAGAGCTTTTGGCAAGTAACTTTCATCAGAATAAGGAAGTTTTTCATTCCTCATTTTCTGAGACTTCTTATCATAAATCGGTATGATATCTATTAGTTTTTCTTTATTCTGCTAATGTGGTGAATTACATGGACTGCTTTTTAATGTTAAACCACAACTTGCATTGTTAGAATAAAACCTTCTCACTTGGAATGTATTATCCTTTTTGTATATCATAGAAATAAGTTTGTCAGAATCTTGCTTAGGATTTTTGCATCTATGTTCATGAAAGATATTGGTGTGTAATTTTCCTCTCTTGTAATGCCCTTATCAAGTATCATTGCTATGGTGTTCTCACAAAAAAAAGAAGACTGCTCTTTTTTCTATTCCCTGGAAGAGTTTTTGACTCATGGTGTTAGTTCTTCCTTAAATTCTGAAGGTATTCACTAGTCATCTGGACTTGGAACTTTCTTTGTGGGAAGGTTTTAATTATGGGTTCATATTATTTAATATATAGAGATTCTAATTTTTACTTTTTTCTTGTGTCTGAATTGTTATGTCTTTCAAAGAATTTGCCCATTTCAGGTTTATTATCTTTTAAATATTTCCTATAATTACTTCACCTATTGCTATGTATATTGATAATTTGGTTTTTCAATCTTATTTTTCTTTATCAGTTTTGCTGGTTATTTGCCAATTTTATCAATCTTTTCAAAGAAGCAACTTTTGGCTTTGTTGATTTTATCTTTTGAATGTCTGCTTTATTTTCATTGATCTCTGCTCTTATTCCTTATTCTTTTCCTCGACTTTCCTTAGGTTTAATTTGTGTTTCTTTTTGTAGCTTCTTCTTCTTTTTTTTTTTCCTATTTTTTTGACCATGCCTCCCCAACCAGGGATTAAACTCATGCCCCCTGCAGTGGAAGCATGGTGTCTTAACCAGTGGACACCAGGGAAGTCCCTGTAGCTTCTTGAGATGGAGGCTTAGATCATTTGGTTTTAAACATTTCCTCTTTTCTAATATATTTATTTAAAGCTGCAATTTCCTTTCTAAACATTGCTTTAGCTGACTCTCACAAGTATAATAGTATAATAAGGGACTTCCCTGGTGTTCCAGGGTTTGCTCCCTGGGGAACTAAGATCCCACATGCTGCATGGTGCAACCAAAAAATAAAAACAAAAAAAACTTACCAAAAAAAAAAAATTTAAGAACAAATATAATAAATTATTTGGAGCTGAATGATAATGAAAATGCAGTATCATTCAGCTCAAATATTTTATAATTTACATTGTGATTTCTTCTTTGACTCATGGGTTATTTAAGACTGAATTGTTTAAAATCCAAATATTTGGAGGATTTTCTATTTATCTGTTGTTCCAATTGCCAGTATAATTTCACTGTGGTCAGAGAATCAGGTCAGGTCAAATTTTGAAAGTTGCTGAGACTGGTTTTCTTCTATATCATATGTTAAATGTTCCATTTCACCTAAAAAGAATGTTGTTGAGTATTATGTTTTATTAATGTCAATTAGATGCTGTTGATTAATTGTGCCATTTAAACACTTTATATTCTTACTGAATTTTTGTCTATGTGTTGTATCAGTTTCTGAGAGAAATATGCTAAATCTCCAATCTGATTGTAGATTTGTCTATTCTCCCTTTTAGTCCCGTCAGCCCTTCCTTTACATATTTTTGAGGATGTATTATTGGGTGCATATAAATTTAGATTTGCTATATATGTGTTTTGGATGGACTCTTTCATCACTAAGAAATGTCTGTTTTCTTCTCTATTAATATTTCTTGACTCAAAGTACACTTTGTCTGATATTAATATAGCTGCACCAGCATTCTTTTAATTAATATTTATATAGTATATCTTTTCCATGTTTTCACTTTCAACCTGTCTGCATCCTTTTATATAAAGTGTATCTCATAAAATGCTAATTGTTGGGTTTTGCTTCTTATCTGATCAGACATTGTCTCTTAACGTTATTGTTTGGTCATTTACACTTAATGTAATCACTGATATAGTTTGGCTTAAATCTACCATCTTGCTATTTGTTTTCTCTGTCTCATTATTTCTTTGTTCTTTTACATTGCTTACTTGCCTTTTTAAAATTAATCAGCTATTTTTTATTTTATTTTTTTCACCTCTATCACCTTTTTTTGTTATACATTCTTTTATAATTCTTTCAGTGTTTACCCTAGAGATTGCAGTATGCATTCTGAACTTATGATAGTCTACACTAAATTAGTTTTTCTTATATTGTAGGTATACTAGTGATGAATGTCCTCAGCTTTTGTCTTTTTTTTTTTTGGATTTTAAAAAAATTTTATTTTATTTATTTATTTTTTATACAGCAGGTTCTTATTAGTTATCTATTTTATACATATTAGTGTATATATGTCAATCCCAATCTCCCAATTCATCCCACCACCCCCACCACCCCCACTTTCCCCCCTTGGTGTCCATATGTTTGTTCTTTACACCTGTGTCTCTATTTCTCCCTTGCAAACTGGTTCACCTGTACCATTTTTCTAGATCCCACATATATGCATTAATATATGATATTTGTTTTTCTCTTTCTGACTTACTTCACTCTGTATCACAGTCTCTAGGTCCATCCACATCTCTACAAATGACCCAATTTCTTTCCTTTTTATGGCTGAGTAATATTCCATTGTATATATGTATCACATCTTCTTCATCCATTTGTCTGTTGATGGGAATTTAGGTAGCTTCCATGCCCTGGCTATTGTACATAGTGCTGCAATGAACATTGGGGTGCATGCCATGCATAATTCTTTTTGAATTATGGTTTTCTCAGGGTATATGTCCAGTAGTGGGATTGCTGGGTCATATGGTAATTCTATTCTTAGTTTTTTAATGAACCTCCATACTGTTCTCCATAGTGGCTCTATCAATTTACATTCCCACCAACAGTGAAAGAGGATTCTCTTTTCTCCACACCCTCTCCAGCATTTGTTGTTTGTAGATATTCTGATGATGCCCATTCTAACCAGTGTGAGGTGATACCTCATTGTAGATTTGATTTGCATTTCTCTAATAATTAGTGATGTTGAGGAGCTTTTCATGTGCTTCTTGGCCATCTGTATGTCTTCTTTGGAGAGATGTCCAGTTAGGTCTTCTGCCCATTTTTTGATTGGGTTGTTTGTTTTTTTAATATTGAGCTGCATGAGCTGTTTTTATATTTTGGAGATTAATCCTTTGTCCGTTGATTCATTTACAAATATATTCTCCCATCCTGAGGGCTGCCTTTTCATTTTGTTTATAGTTTCCTTTGCTGTGCAAAAGGTTTTAAGTTTCAGTAGGTCCCATTTGTTTATTTTTGCTTTTATTTCCATTACTCTAGGAGATGGGTCAAAAAAAGTTCTTGCTGTGATTTATGTCAAAGAGTGTTCTTCCTGTTTTCCTCTAAGAGTTTTATATTGTCCAGTCTTACATTTAGGTCTTTAACCCATTTTGAGTTTATTTTTGTGTATGGTGTTAGGGAGTGTTCTAATTTCATTCTTTTACATGTAGCTGTCCAGCTTTCCCAGCACCACTTATTGAAGAGACTGTCTTTTCTCCATTGTATATCCTTGGCTCCTTTGTCAGAGATTAGTTGACCATAGATGCGTGAGTTTATCTCTGGACTTTCTAACCTGTTCCATTGATCTATATTTCTGTTTTTGTGCTAGTACCATATTGTCTTGATTACTGTAGCTTTGTAGTATAGTCTGAAGTCAGGGAGTCTGACCCCTCCAGCTCTGTTTTTTTCCCTCAAGATTACTTTAGCTATTCGGGGTCTTTTGTGTCTCCATACAAATTTTAAGACTTTTTGTTCTAGTTTTGTAAAAAATGCCATTGGTAATTTGATAGGGACTGCATTAAATCTGTAGATTGCTTTGGGTAGTATAGTCATT
>NC_041216.1:8038849-8104568 GCF_002837175.3 Physeter macrocephalus | reverse complement strand
TGCAGTGACAATTTTACTTCTTCTTTCCAATTTGTATTCCTTTTATTTCTTTTTCTTCTCTGATTGCCATGTCTAGGACTTCCAAAACTATGTTGAATAATACTGGCAAGAGTGGACATCCTTGTCTTGTTCCTGATCTTAGTGGAAATGTTTTCAGTTTTCACCATTGAGAATGATGTTTGCTATGGTTTTGTTGTACATGGCCTTTATTGAGTTGAGGTAGGTTCCCTCTATGCCCACTTTCTGGAGAGTTTTTATCATAAATGGGTGTTGATTTTTCTCAAAAGCTTTTTCTGCATGTATTGAGGTGATCATATGGTTTTTATTCTTCAGTTTGTTAATATGGTGTATGACATTGATTGATTTGCGTATATTGAAGAATCCTTGCATCCCTGGGATAAATCCCACTTGATCATGGTGTATGATCCTTTTAATGTGTTGTTGGATTCTGTTTGCTAGTATTTTGTTGAGGATTTTTGCATCTATATTCATCAGTGATATTGGTCTGTAATTTTCTCTTTTTGTAGTGTCTTTGTCTGGTTTTGGTATCAGGGTGATGGTGGCCTCATAGAATGAGTTTGGGAGTGTTCCTTCCTCCACAATTTTTGGGAGGAGTTTGAGAAGGATTGGTGTTAGCTCTTCTCTAAATGTTTGATAGAATTCACCTGTGAAGCCATCTGTTCCTGGACTTTTGTTGTTTGTTGGAAGATTTTTAATCACAGTTTCAATTTCATTACTTGTGATTGGTCTGTTCATATTTTCTATTTCTTCCTGGTTCAGTCTTGGAAGGTTATACCTTTCTAAGAATTTGTCCATTTCTTCCAGGTTGTCCATTTTATTGGCATAGAATTGCTTGTAGTACTCTCTTATGATGCTTTTTATTTCTGTGGTGTCCATTGTAACTTCTCCTTTTTCATTTCTAATTTTATTGATTTGAGTCCTCTCCCTCTTTTTCTTGATGAGTCTGGTTAGAAGTTTATCAATTTTGTTTATCTTCTCAAAGAACCAGCATTTAGTTTTATTGAGCTTTGCTATTGTTTTCTTTGTTTCTATTTCATTTACTTCTGCTCTGACCTTTATGATTTCTTTCCTTCTACTAACTTTGGGTTTTGTTTGTTCTTCTTTCTCTAGTTCCTTTAGGTGTAAGGTTAGATTGTTTATTTGAGATTTTGCTTGTTTCTTGAGGTAGGATTGTATTGCTATAAACTTCTCTTAGAACTGCTTTTGCTGCATCCCATAGGTTTTGGATCGTCGTACTTTCATTGTCATTTGTCTCTAGGTATTTTATGATTTCCTCTTTGATTTCTTCAGTGATTTCTTGGTTATTTAGTTACGTATTGTTTAGCCTCCATGTGTTTGTGTTTTTTACGGTTTTTCCCCCCAGTGATTGTTTTCTAATCTCATAGCGTTGTGGTCAGAAAAGATGTTTGATATGATTTCAATTTTCTTAAATTTACCAAGCTTTGATTTGTGACCCAAGATGTGATCTATCCAGGAGAATGTTCCGTGTGCACTTGAGAAGAAAGTGTAATCTGCTGTTTTTGGATGGAAACATATATATATGTTTCAGAATATCTACAAACAACAATTGATATATAAATATCAATTAAATCTATCTGGTCTATTCTGTCATTTAAAGCTTATGTTTCCTTATTAATTTTCTGTCTGGGTGATCTGTCCATTGGTGTAAGTGAGGTGTTGATGCCCCCCGCTATTATTGTTACTGTCGATTCCCTCCTTTATAGCTGTTAGCAGTTGCCTTATGTATTGAGGTGCTCCTATGTTGGGTGCATATATATTTATAACTGTTATATCTTATTCTTGGATTGATCGCTTGATCATTATGTAGTGTCCTTTCTTGTCTCTTGTAACATTCTTTATTTTAAAGTCTATTTTATCTGATATGAATATTGCTACTCCACCTTTCTTTTGATTTCTCTTTGCATGGAATATCTTTGTCCAACCTCTCACTTTCAGTCTGTATGTGTCCCTAGGTCTGAAGTGGGTGTCCTGGAGACAGCATATGTATGGGTCTTGTTTTTGTATACATTCTGCAAGCCTCTGTCTTTTGGTTGGAGAATTTATTCCATTCACATTTAAGGTAATTATTGATATGTATGTTCCTATTACCTTTTTCTTAATTGTTTTGGGCTTGTTTTTGTTGGTCCTTTTCTTCTCTTATATTTCCCACTTAGAGAAGTTCCTTTAGCATTTATTGTAGAGCTGGTTTGGTGGTGTTAAATTCTCAGCTTTTGCTTGTCTGTAAAACTTTTGATTTCTCCATCCAATCTGAATGAGATCCTTGCCAGATAGAGTAATCTTGGTTGTAGGTTCTTCCCTTTCATCACTTTAGATATATCGTGCCACTGCCTTCTGGCTTGTAGACCTTCTGCTGAGAAATCAGCTGTTAACCTTATGCGAGTTCCCTTGTACGTTATTTGTCGTTTTTCCCTGGTTGCTTTCAATAATTTTTCTTGGTTTTTAATTTCTGTTAACTTGATTACCATGTATCTCAGTATGTTTCCCCTTAGGTTTGTCCTGCCTGGGACTCTCTGTGCTTTCTGGACTTGGGTGGCTATTTCCTTTCCTATGTTCAAGAAGTTTTCAACTATAATCTCTTCAAATATTGTCTCAAGTCGTTTCCCTCTCACTTCTCCTTCTGGGACCCCTATAATGCGAATGTTGGTGCATTTAATGTTGTCCCAGAGGTCTCTTGGGCTGTCTTCATTTCTTTTCATTCTTTTTTCTTTATTCTGTTCCATGGCAGTGAATTCCACCATTCTGTCTTCCAGGTCACTTATCTGTTCTTCTGCCTCAGTTATTCTGCTGTTGATTCCTTCTACTGTATTTTTCATTTCAGTTATTGTATTGTTCATCTCTGTTTGTTTGTTCTTTAGTTCTTCTAGGTGTTTGTTCTTTAATTCTTCTAGGTCTTTGTTAAACATTTCTTGCATCTTCTTGACCTTTGCCTCCATTCTTTTTCCGAGGTCCTGGATCATCTTCACTATCATTATTCTGAATTCTTTTTCTGGAAGGTTGCCTATCTCCACTTCATTTAGTTGTTTTTCTGGGGTTTTAACTTGTTTCTTCATCTGGTGCACAGTCCTCTGCCTTTTCATTTTGCCTATCTTTTTGTGAATATGGTTTTCATTCCACAGCCTGCAGAATTGTAGTTCTTCTTGCTTCTGCTGTCTGCCCTCTGGTGGATGAGGCTATCTAAGAGGCTTGTGCAAGCTTCTTGATGGGAGGGACTGGTGGTGGGTAGAGCTGGGTATTGCTCTGGTGGGCAGAGCTCAGTAAAACTTTAATCTGCTTGTCTGTTGATGGGTGGGACTCGGTTCCCTCCCTGATGGTTGTTTGCCCTGAGGCTACCCAGCACTGGAGACTACCCGGCTCTTTGTTGGGGCTAATGGTGGACTCTGGGAGGGCTCATGCCAAGGAGTACTTCCCAGAACTTCTGCTGCCAGTGACCTTGTCCCTGCGGTGAGCCACAGCCACCCCCCGCCTCTGCAGGAGACCCTCCAACACTAGCACGTAGGTCTGGTTCAGTCTCCTATAGGGGTCACTGCTCCTTCCCCTGGGTCCTGATGCACACTCTACTTTGTGTGTGCCCTCCAAGAGTGGAGTCACTGTTTCCCCCAGTCCTGTCGAAGTCCTGCAATCAAATCCCACTAGCCTTCAAAGTCTGATTCTCTAGGAATTCCTCCTCCTGTTGCTGGACCCCCAGGTTGAGAAACCCGATGTGGGGCTCAAAACCTTCACTCCAGTGGGTGGACTTCTGTGGTATAAGTGTTCTCTAGTTTGTGAGACACCCACCCAGTGGTTATGGGATTTGGTTTTATTGTGATTGCACCCCTCCTACCATCTCATTGTGGCTTCTCCTTTGTCTTTGGATGTGGGGTATCTTTTTTGGTGAGTTCCAGTGTCTTCCTGTCAATGATTGTTCAGCAGTTAGTTGTGATTCTGGTGCTCTTGCAAGAGGGAGTGAGCACACATCCTTCTACTCCACCATCTTGAACGAATCTTAGGAAAACTCCAAACTCCAGAACTCCACACTCCAGAAGCCCTCCTTTGGACGTGTTCAGTTTTTGTCTTTATTTCACTTTTATTTTTGAAGGATTGTTTTTTTCAGGTTGTCAGTTTTTTTCCCCCAACACTTTGAAGATGTCACTCCGTTGTCTTCTCCCTTTCATATTTTCTTTGGAAAACTACATATTAATCTTATTATTGCTTCTTCAATTGTAATGTATCTTCTGTATGATTTTAAGATTTTCTACTGTCTTTGGATTTAAGTTCTTTGACTAGAATATGCCTATGACATTTTTGCTTGGTTGGTTTGGTTTGTTTGTTCTTATTTATCCTACTTGAAGTTCACTGAAGTTCTCGAATCTGTGTGTCAATGTATTTCATAAATTTTGAAAAATTCTTGGCTCTAATTTCTTCAGATATGCCCTCTACCCCCATCTTCTCTCTCCTCTCTGGCTCTCCATTACAAGCATATTGGAGTTTTGATTGATCTCATCATTTGTGTTCTGTTCTTAAATTTTTTTGTTCTTTATTCTCTTTGTATTTCTATTTAGATATTTTCTATTGACTTTTCTTGAATTTTGCTAATTTTATAATCTATATCCAATCTACTGTTAAATCTGTCCAATGAGTTCCTAATTTCAGGCACTGTATTTTTCAGCCCTAGAATGTTTATTTGATTCCTTTTCTTTCTTCTTTTTTTTCAAGTAAAAAAAGGAAACTCAAGTTTATTTTTCATTTTCTTGGTAAATGGTGATGCATGGGGGTTTTATACTAAAATGAGCTACAGGCTCAACTTGGAAGCCCCAGCTCCAACCAGTCATTTTCCATCAGTCCTCATCAGGAGGTAGTTCTAGAAGGAACTCTCCCTTCAAACAACATTCTCTGTTCGATTTGCAATGGAAATCTTTGAGCACTTCTTTTAACAGAGGATATAAGCTATTGTCCCTGTTTGTTTAAGCCTGTCCCATCTGTTAATAACAGCAACATTTTCAGAATTGTCAATCCCCTCGGTTGGCCAGAGGAACCTGTTTTTTCAGCACATCCTCTTGTTTTAGTTAAAATTCATAATGCAGAAGATTAGTTATAACACAAAATCTCAAACATCTCCACTTCTGACATTGTACTACTAGTTTATTTCTGTTGTTACATTCCAGCTTCTCTGTTTTATTTTGAAAAATATATAGATGTAAATTCATTTTTACATGTCTAAATTTCCTATTCAATATTCAGAAGTAGATGTATAGTTTTGTGTCTGTCCTGAGTGTGTGACCAGTGCTTAAATGCCACTTTTTATATTGCACTTTATTCCTACAGCATTGTAGAAGCAAATCTACTCAAAGAAGTCCAAATTAAAAACAAAATCTTCAAAATGAGCATTTAATCTTCAAATATTAGTTCCACCACAATAGTAAGAATTAGCACTACCACCCATTGACAACTTTTTATATCCAAGTATTATATGAGACACCTTATGGATACTGTCTCATCCTTTACATCTGGATAAAACTGAGCATGTGAGGGGGCAGTACTTTGCCAAGGTCCTATATTTGGAAAATGGTGGGGCTGGGATTTCATCCTAGGTCTCTCAAACTCCAGATCCCATGCTTTTCCCCCTCTGTATCCCATGCTTCTGTCATGCCTTAATTTCCAAGAAAAATTTAACAATTTAAGCAAAATAACTTGAACTAACTGGAATATTAGATTTTTCATTTTCTTTCAAATCACAGTAATATATCATATTTTTCTCAGTTGACATTTTTACAAAGACAGTTTGCTCATACAAGTGACCCCTTCCCCATGAAAACTGCTGCTGTCTTTGAATTTTCAAGGGTAACCTACCCCATCTCTGATTCCCTCTAATGCCCCAAGACAGAAGCCCTGGCAGGCTGCAACTCAAAAGGTTATTTGACCCCTCATTGTCTTAAGTGCCTGAGGCCAATAATGTATTTGATGACAGACTTTTCTTATACTGTTTCCATCAGTGTTGAAATGCTAATGATTCTTTCTTCCCAGAAAAATTACCATAGTAAAAATTTACCGTGTAACATTAATTACTCATGTTTATTGGTAGATTTGCTTCTAGCAAGAGCTCGATTAATTTGTTTTACTTTTATATATAGTTTTTTGACTGGGTGAAATTATATGTGTGAATTCTGCTTATTAACTGTTTTTCTGTTAATAAAAGAATCCCAAGTTTTGCTATTTTTACCTTCTCTCTATTGTTCTCAAATCAATCACTTGATTCCTTTTTGGGAATTTCAATTCTCCATTGAAAATGTCTATTTTTAATTCATTTTGTCCATATTTTCCTCTATTTTCTTTAATCATTTTAATTAATTATAATTATTTAAAGTCTTTGTCTTGGGGACTTCCCTGGTGGCACAGTGGTTAAGAATCTACCTGCCAGTGCAGGGGACACAGGTTCAATCCCTGGTCCGGGAAGATCCCACATGCCGCGGAGCAGTTAAGCCCAGGCACCACAACTACTGAGTCTGCACTCTAGAGCCCACAAGCCAAAACTACTGAGCCCATGTGCCACAACTACTGAAGCCCACACACCTAGAGCCCATGCTCTTCTACAAGGGAAGCCACCGCAATGAGAAGCTCGTGCACTGAAACGAAGAGTAGCCCCCACTCGCTGCAACTACATAAAGCCCACCTGCAGCAACAGACCCAATGCAGCCAAAAATAAATAAATTAATTAAAAATAAATAAAGTCTTTGTCTTATACTCCAACATCTGGATCATTTATTGATCAGTTTTTATTGTCTGTTTATTCTCTTGATGATCAGTCTCATTTTCCCACCTCTTTCCATGTCTAGTGACTTTTTATTGTGTGCCAGACATTGTTAAAGACATGTAGAAGGTCTGTATGATATCTCCTATCACAGAAAGTTCCATCTTTCCTCTGTTAGGCAGACAGGATAAGGGACTGGTCACCTCAATCCAGTTACAAGTTAACTATGACAGAGCTGGGTGACAGTTTCAGTATGATTCAGTCCACCTCCGACTCATTCTTGCTTTCAGGTTGGGCTTTCCTGGGCTTTTGACTAAGAGTCTAATGGCTCTCTGTCTCCCCAATCCTGAAAGACTCACTGGAGATTCGGTTCTGCCCTTTAGAGGCTCTGCACCTGGCACTTTAGCTTTTTTTCCTACCTCCTCTTTACCCCCACAGCTTCAAAGTCTAGAAATTTTCTTGAGGGGAATATCAGCTATGTTTTTGCATCAGGCCTCATTCCTCTAATTGGACTTTGTGTCCTAAGCATCTCAAGATTATGAGAGATTTCACTTGGCCTTTTGGAAGCCCTCAGCTTAGCTTCCCAGCCTTTCACACTCAGACTCAGAACTCAGAAAATGTCCTATGGTTACAAACAGCTGTGTTTTAGAGTTCCCAGTTTTTCACAACAGCCCCACTTAACTGCCAAAAGACATGTGGTTCCTTTTTCTACCAATATGAGGTCTCTGCATGGGTCAAGCTCAATACTCAACTCATGCACAGAATGAGCAAATGTTCCCAGGGAAGAAAACATCCAGTGACTATCAACTCAACTTAGAAGGGATACTCCCTGTCTGAATTCCAATTCTTCTAGTCATTGTTGCTTCCACAGCTCTTCAGTATCTTTAAAATATGGTATTTGTAATTTATTTGTCTTTTTCCAGTTATTGCAACCAGAGTACAGTATGTATTAGGGTGCTATACCCTATGCAAATCAGAATTCCAAAATACAAGTCTGATTTGAATGAAGAACAAAAAAACAGCTTTCAGTTTTGAACATTGATTTCAAAGATTGCCAAGGATACATCTATGGTCATGGTGCTAATGTGATTAACAAAGAAAGGTATACAAGGCATAAGTTGGGCCAAAAATCCAGAAATATTCTTTGGCCATGTATTGTACATAGTTTGGATTTACTAAAAGACATAGTTTCAATTGTGCTGATAGCAATGACATTTTTTGGAGTAATTCAAAGATTATACGCAATATTTTTTGGACATGCCCAAAGATAGAATATATTGATGAAACACATCAAATATGACCTCAGAATGACTCTAACACATGGTGGAAATCTCAACTAAATGCCATTAAATCAATTACATTTAATTTACTTAAGATATGATATGTATCAGAAAAGTTAAATGAAACAAATAAAATTCTCCAATAAAGAACAAACCACGTTCATTGGTGGAAAAATATATTAATTTTAAATAGATATTACCAAGTTACTTGATTTGTACTATTGCTTCACACTGAAAATGTTAGTAAAAGTTTATAGAAACATAAGTTAACTATTTCACTTTTATTTATTTATTTATTGGCTGCGTCAGGTCTTTGTTGCTGCTCACAGGCTTTCTCTAGTTGTGGTGAGCAGGGGCTACTCTTTGTTGCAGTGCCCAGGCTTCTCATTGCCGTGGCTTCCCTTGTTGCAGAGCACGTGCTCTAAGCACGCGGGCTTCAGTAGTTGCGGCAAGCGGGCTTCAGCACGAGGGCTCCGTAGCTGTGGCTCAAAGGCTCTAGAGCGCAGACTCAGTAGCTGTGGCACACGGACTTAGTTGCTCTGCGGCATGTGGGATCTTCCCGGACCAGGGCTTGAACCCGTGTCCCCTGCATAGGCAGGTGGATTCTTAACCACTGTGCCACCAGGGAAGCCCCCGGACTGTTATTTTAAAATAACAGAAAATGACAACTCATTGCTAAATTTGCTCAGATCTCTCTTCAATCAAGATTATACCTCAATCTATAGTACCCAAAAAGTAGTCTGTATAAAAATTAGTTTTGAGATTTTATGTCTGTGAATCTTATTCACTGTCAGACAAACATTTTCCTTTCATTGTTCTAATTGCCTCATATTTTATTGAAATCTCACTTTGGTTGTATATTTCACATGCAGTGTTTCTCAATTTCAAAAAAACATTTTCTGATATGTATAGATATATGTTTTAGTTTTAAAAGTGAAATAGGGGGCTTCCCTGGTGGTGCAGTGGCTGAGAGTCCGCCTGCCGATGCAGGGGACACGGGTTCGTGCCCCGGTCCGGGAAGATCCCACGTGCCGCGGAGCAGCTGGGCCCGTGAGCCATGGTCGCTGAGCCTGCGCGTCCTGAGCCTGTGCTCTGCAGCGGGAGAGGCCACGACAGTGAGAGGCCCACGTACTGCAACGAAGAGTAGCCCCCACTCGCCGCAACTTGAGAAAGCCCACGTGCTGCAACGAAGACCCAACCTAGCCATAAATAAATACATAAATAAATAAAATTTATTTTAAAAATAAATAAAATAACAGTAAATTATTGAAATTTTTGAAAAAAGAACTTAAGAATTCCTGTATGAGTATAGAAATGGCTTGAAGAAATGGTAAAAAATATTTATATTATGAATAATGGTGATTTATATGATGAAATTAAAATAATATTTTCTGTAATAATAATTTATCATACGCCACCCAAATACAACGTTTGAACATAATATGTAAAATTAAATTCTCTCATCTTTGATAATTTGCTGACTTTCAGTCTTGAAAACCACAACTTTAAACGTATTTTTCAATTCTGTCATTAGGAAGGTATATTTTTCAAGGAAGATGGATGGAATGCATTTCATTTAACAATGTGTTTGCTTAATTTATAACTTGTAAATATTTAGACATATAGTATCTGGGCGTCCTTCTGCACGCTCGCCCAGAACCCCACCAATGCTAGGGGCCAGCGTGAGCCCAGCACCCCAACCACAAGTACATTTCAGAGCTAGACTGGTGCTCACGGAGAATTAGGGGCAAAGAAGTATGATTTAACGATAGCATTAGGGCCAGATGGTGGGCATGTGCTATATCAGCAGAGGGAAAGAGCAGGCCTGGGAGAGCCCTGGAGTGATTGGTCTGGGGAGGAGGTCCCAGTACCTGAAGCTGGAATGTAGTCCACGGAGCTGGTTTCAGGGCCAGTGAAGGTATCTGCAAAACCCAGAGGGAAAACGCTATCCTCCTTCTAAGGCTAGAGGAGACGGAAATAGATGTCAAGGCAAAGTATCAGCTGCAGAGAGAGCGCCTGGGGCCAGGGCCTGAATACAATAGAGAGATCAAGCTGAGGTCTGACAGGCTTCCTGCAGGGGCTGAGGGAACAGGCGGGGCCTGGTCTGGAGGGGAGGGCTCAGGAAGAGCAAGCAGGGTCACTGAGGAAGCATGGCTGGCTGAGGGACCCTAGGCAGGCGTGTGCAGAGCCGAGGACCTGGACCAGCCCTAGCCAAAGGCAGGAACGGGGTTGGGCTGGGTTCAGAGACCTGGACAGTAATTGAGCTGAAGGAGAGAGCGGGGTCCAGTAGGAAGGGAAGCGTTCTTCCTTCTGTGTCAGAAGCATCTTCTCTGCACCACGTTTGGACCCCACAGCTACAGGGTGTGGCCTGGGTGGGTAGGGGCGGGAATTGGGCGTTCCTGGCCCTACAAGAGGCAGCGGGGTCTAGGGCATACTGAAAACATACCCTAGACTCCTCCAGTTGCTGGGAACAGTTGGCAGATGAGTTTTTCCTGGATCCTGGAGAAAGAGGGTGTCCAGCATCTAATCAAGGACCAACCTGGGCTCCCTCTTCTCCATCCTGGACTGAGGGACGGTCTTGGGTCAAATTCTTGAAAGTTTAGAATAAGGCAAAAAGAATCCAAAAGGATTGACAGTACAAAGCCGTCTGTTCTCTCTCATCCCTCAGGCTCTTTGCCTCTGGGTCCTCACCCCAGGTTCCTACTCTCCTGAATCACCAGGGAGAGGGGAGGGTGACTCCCATATGCACTAACTCCAAACAAAGGCCTTCCTTCCACTGTGTCTGAGCTACCAGAGGCAATCGACTCTCAAGTTCTTTTTCCTCAGGTCAGACACAGAAGACCAAGTTAGACATTTCCCAAAGGAAACTACTAAGGGAAAAGTCACATCAAAAGCAAGATAGTACAAGACCACGGGGATGGATGATGCCACAGGGAATCATTTTTTTATTTGAACAGAATCAAATTTGGCCTCAGGAGATTCAGCTGGCTCTAGTGTGGACACGAGATCATTTCTCAGAGACCCAGCTTTGCACAGTCCCTGGGGCCAAGCAATTCATTCCACCAGAGCAAGTGAATTCATGACGTGGGCCCAGGCTGCCTCCTGGCCTTGGCCTGAGATGATGGTCAGTGTTGCATGGAACAAGCCAACCTAATTCCCAAGGAAGGAGAGATGACAATTACTGCAGACCTATCAATGTGTATTTGGGCTTTCGTTTAATTCCTCTAGCAAGACAGGCTAAGGTTTGGCTGGTATGAGGTCTCAGGTGATACCCTTTCCCTTCCCACTTCTGCCCCCTCGGCAGGTTTCAGATATGGAGAAGACTGAGAAGTCTTCTAGGAAAAAGAAACAAATTAACCATGCTCACAGTTAAAATGCAGACAAGAGTCCAGATTCAAGGAGGCGGCAGGTGACAATATCCAGTCCTAGTGAGGGTGTGATAAAACAGGGACTGTTACGAGCTGTTGATGGGCGTGCAATTGGTGCTGCATTTTTGGAGGCAATTTGGTGATTTAATTAAACCATTTAAGTGCACACACATACTCCTTGAAGCAGCAATTTCACTGCCAGGAATTTATTCTACAGATTTACAAGTATGCAAAGATTTGTGGACAGGGACACTCATTGCACCATTATTTATCACAGTAAAACAAATGCCCAAGGGGTGGGATAGGGAGGGTGGTAGGGAGACGCAAAGAGGGAGGAGAAATGGGAATATATGTATATATATAGCTGATTCACTTTGTTATACAGCAGAAACTAATACACCATTGTAAAGCAATTATACTCCAATAAAGATGTTAAAAAAAAGCCCATCAAAAGGGGGACCAATTGAGTAAAATCAATACTCTGCATCTATTAAAAAGAATGAGGTAGATCTATACGTGCTGATATAAAAAGAGGTACAAGATACATTAAATGAGGAAAAGGGCAGAAGAGCCTTGCAACACTATCCCATTTGTGGATTTTTGAAGGAAACTGACTATACCTATATCTGTACTGTAATAGAAAATCTCTGGAAAGATATACACAACAAGAAACTGTGAATGGTGGTTACCACTGGGGGAAGCTTTATTTTTTATTTTGCATTTTTCTCTACTGCTTTGAATTTCTTTTCATGAACATGTATTTTTTTTAATGTAAAAGAAAACATTTAAAGAAGGAATAAGGGACCAATGAAAGGTAATGTATCAAAAATTAACGAAGAAATTTCTCAAATTTACCATTAGAAGGCAAATTCAGCGATAGGACCTGAGGTCAGTAAGACATGGTAGCTGACTGGTGAACCCTTCCTGACCCATCTGACTTGGCAACATGAACATGCTGCCCTTACTCATTAAGCTAAACTCCTTGAGACCCAAGCAGTCTTGCTATGGGGACCCCAATAACATGGCCGAGGAGAGGGAGTGGTTCCATTCCCCCACCTGAAGCCAACTGCTAAGTCATCAAGGCACGAGGAGGGAAAGCACTGGTGGCCAGAACCATTGCCAGGGATTTGCACCCGGTGACAGAGTCCCGGCTCAGCTGAAGCGGAAGGCAGCGAGTCTGGCCTATCCCTGTCCCAGCTAATGGCAGGATGGAGCTCCAGCTTGGTTATCACCAAGTCTTGGCACAGGACTCTTGGGACAGTGGAGATGACGGCAGAGTCACAGGTAATCAGCAACAGCAGAAGGAAGCAATCATCAGGACTGGTCCAAGAATGCATCTGGTAATACAAGCTTGGAGAATCCCAGAAACACCTGAGGAAAATCTACCAGAGACTAGAATGTCTGAGTGAGTCCTTGAGCATTTTAAGCCAATGATATTCAGGTTTCATGCATTCATCTGACATACTGAGGTCTTACTACGTGCAAGGCACAGCAGCAAGCAGTAAATAAGACAAACATGGAATTTATTAAGTTGAACTGGATGAAAATAAAACTGCCACTATTCAACCCTTTTGGGTCTACAAAAATGGCACTTTCTTATGGATCGACATAAATACAGAAAGAACAACAGAAAAAAAAAAAAAAAAAAAAAACAAACCATTAATTTGTTTGATTGCATTTGGGAAAAGAGCTAAAAAGGAGCAACCAGATCTCCTTTTGGGTCTACAAAAATGGCACTTTCTTATGGATCGACATAAATACAGAAAGAACAACAGAAAAAAAAAAAAAAAAAAAGAACTAACCAGTTAATTGCTTGATTGCAATTGTGGAAAGAGCTATAAAGGAGCAACCAGATCTAACCCAGTCTAGGGAATGGTGTATGTGGTGCTGGTCAAGAAAGGCTTCCCTACCGCTACATTTGAGGAAGTGAGAATGAAAAGGAACTAACTTAGCAAAGGAGACAGAGGGACATCATTCCTGGCAGTCAGCTGCAAAGGCTTTGAAGAGGAGGAAACTGGTCTGTTCCAGGGACTGATAAGGTGACTCAAGCCACGAAGACGGGCAGATGTGGTAGAGGAGAAGAGGGAAGGCGAGGATGAGAGGATGCTGAGAAGCAGGAGCCAGTCAGCTCTTGTAGGCCCTTTTTAGGACTTTGGGGTCTATGCCTAGAGATGTTGAAAGCAATGGCATATTATCTGTATCCAAACACTGGCAAAGTCTAGGAAACATTCGGGTTACAAAGAATGTTCTTTCCCCTTTTGACAGAGCCCGCAGGTCTACAACTACAGGCAGCTAGTATGTGGCTGCGTCAGGACTGGAGTCTGGTCCTTGCAAAGAGCCTTCACCACCCAGGACGCCCCTGGGAGGGTGGCAGGGGTGTGGCAGGGGTGAAGCAGGCAGCAGGCCAGGGGGCTCGCTAGGAGGAGGCCGCGGAGGCCGAGCGCGCCCCGGACCTCCCCACGCCCGGGAGGCAGCTCAGCGCCCAGCAGTCCTGGCAGAAGCTGAGCACAGAGAAGCAGCAGATGAGCGGGTCCAGGCAGCTGTTGAGACTCAGCAGCACCAGGCCGAGGGTGTGCAGGATCTCAAGCGTGGAGGTGGCCCGGCACCCTCCGTCGTCGCGGCCCACGGTGCCCTCCCGCCCGGCCACCCAGGGCGCCAGCAGCAGGCGGTAGGGCGCCAGGCAGAGGGCAAAGACCAACAGGTGCGCGAGCACCATGGTCCTGGCCAGTTTGGACCAGCTGGGGCCAGGGCCGGGCCCGGGACCGAGGCCGCCCCGAGCGCCCACGCCAAGCTCACACAGGCCGCGAGCACCAGCAGGAAGGTGGCGGGGAAGAAGGCCACGGTGGCGTAGGCCGGGCCCGCGCTAGCCCAGCGCGCTCCAGGCAGCGAGCGGCGCCGCCCGGCCGGGGGCGCGGCACGTGCGGGGCGGCCAGCGAGGGTGCGGCGCAGGCCAGGCCGGCCAGCTGGGCGGCGGCGCACGTGGAGCGGGCAGAGCCCCAGAGGCGCAGGACCAGGCGGGCGCACCGAGCCGCAGCGGCACACGCTGGTGAGCGCCGCGAAGGTGGACACGCAGTAGGTGGCCCCGGCCGCGCGGCAGGCAGCCTCCGGGAAGGGCCAGTGGGTCGGGCCCAGGTAGTAGGTGAGCCACAGCAGCAGCGTGAGCGTGAAGAGCACGTCGGCCAGGGCCAGGTCGAGCAGGTGGAAATGCAGGGCCTGGCCCAGACGTCTGCCGCGGTGGACAAACACTGCCAGGGTCGCCACGTTGGCCGGCAGCCCCAGGCCCGGAGCCAAGGCGTAGGCTGCGGGCACCACGATGAAGCCAGCAGGGTCGTCCCAGGGGCTGCGGCCGCCAGCACCAACACCCAGGTCCCCAGTGCTGCTGTTCGTCTCGGACCTTGGACTAGCGAGAGGAAGAGAGGTCACCATGGAGGTTAGCCACACAAGAGCCCTCTACCCCGCCTCCCCCGACCCCCGTCCTCTTTTCCTCAGTCGGTGGTGGTGGGAAGCCCGGCAAGGGGTGAGGCCTGAGCTCAGCCAGCACCAGCTGGGGATGGAGAGGAGGGGATGGGCTCCGGAATTATCTGAAGTAGAATGGGCTTGGTGACAAGATGTGGGAAATGAGGAAGAGACAGGAATCCCAGGTAGTTTGGAAATTTCCAACCTTGGTGACTGGGAGGGTGAAGGTGCCCCTCACAGATGGTGTACGGTTCTGATTTGTGGGGCCCAGGTATGTGCATTAAGCCCAAGCAAGGCTGAGCCAACAGGGAGTTATGGAGAAACCAGGCTGGAATATAGGGTCCTTCCCAGAAAAAGCCCAAGCCTCCCTGCTCCAGTACCATCCAGATCAGTAGTGGGGAGAGTGAGGCGTGGATGGAGTTACGGTCTTAGGATGCAGTGACCCAGAGGCAGGCCCATGCACAGTGACCTTGGACTTACCTTGGTAAAGGTCCTCTCCTGGGGCTTGCCTGGAGCACCCTGGGCAGAGCTGAAAAGGTGTCACATCTCACAGGCCTTCCAGTCTTGTTTCCTTCCCCCTTGCCTTTTAACCACAAAGAAGTCCTGGGTCTGATTTAAAACTTTGGACAGCAAAGCAAAAAGAGCACAGGCCCGGGAATCAGGCAGATCCTAGATACACACATTTATCTGCCATATGACCTCAGGCAGATTACTCAGCTTCACTGAGCCTGTCTTCTCTGCTGTAAAATGGAGATTAAAATACCTACCTCACAATGTTGTTGGGGGGATTATGAGAAAACATAAGTAAAACTCTGAGCACTGGCTGACACTGGGGAGATATGCTCCCTTCCCCTCTAGGCAGCACACAGATAAATGTGTACACTCACACAGGCACACACACAGCATTAGAGACATGGACACCCCAGTCAAACACAACAGCACAAACACATCTGGGCATATTCCCCCTCTCCCCAAGGGGGATAACTGCACAAGCCAATGTCCTAGGGTGTTCCAAAACGTGGTTCCTCCAATACCAAAATTTGTCCTTCTACCTTTGAATCTCTCAGGCTCCAATCCTTTGTGGGACCCTGAGGAGTGTATTCCCTGCTGCCCCTCGCTCTCAGCTCTGTCCACCATGGCTCTGGCCCCTAACTATCCCACCCTGAACCTCTCCTTGCCTTCCCACCAGATCACTCCTCTCTTGCCTCTTGCTGCTCTGGCTGCTGCAGATCTCTCTGGGTTCCTGGGGCTCCGGGTTTAAGGAGCTGAGACAGATCAGAATCCACTGCCACCCACATATCCTAGGCCCTCCCATCGACTAATCCCAGGACACGACATGAAGAATGGGCTCAACAGCTAGAAGGGCTGGAGTCCACCTGTGGCAGCTGTGAGCAGGGTTTGTGGGGTGCAGCCAGGTCTCCAAGGGAAGGGAATGTCATTGCAAGGCAAGGGAGCACAGGGAGGGAGATAGCAAAGTATAAGGAAAGGCCTCGCAGCTGAATGTCATTGTGCCGACCTGACCAAGGCTTAGGCTGTGGTTTGGGGGGCCCGTTTCCTAAGGCCTGGCTTCTCCTTGGGGTGAGGCAGCACAGCTAAAGCTGAAGATACTCCTGCTGCTGTCAATCCCAACTGCTCCTCCACACCAGCTGGCCAACCCACTCTTCCAGCACCCTGCCTTTCCTGCAGCTGCTGGGTGGGCCCTACGGCCAAGCTTGAAGGGCCCTGTAGCTGCTAAATCAGCTTACAGGCCAAGCCTTGGTAAATAGGAGCCTTCAATCTAATGCCAGCTGTGTGAGGTTTTACTCAAAGTCCTGGTTGGAGACAAGCTGGCTGTGGAATCCTGGAAGGGGTGGAGATGGTAAGAGGCCAGGATCCCAGGGTTTCCAGGCTCTACTTTCAAGGGCTTCAAACTTTTCCTGCAGAAGGGCAATTCTGGGAAGCAACGGAGATTTAATTACATTGGACCCATCATCCCATCTACCTTCAAGTTGAAGAGCAGGGGTGCCACAACTGCCCACTTCCGACTTTGGCAGCTAGTGCAGTGCAAAGTGTGGGTTCTGGAGTCAACCAGGTCTTGATTCTAGTCTCAGGTCTGACACATAGGCACTTAAGCTTTCTGAATCCATTTTCTCATCTGTAGAACTGCTATTTAATAACAAACCCTATTTAATAATAGCATTTACTGAGCACTTACTATGCACCAGGCACTATTGTAAGCACTTTAACTCACTAAATCTTTACAGCAACTCTATGAAAATATTTGCCATTACTAACCATATTTGCAAATAAGCTAATAAGTGGCACTATCTACTCTCTCCCTTCTTCTTTGCTGACCACTTGACCAGTGTGGGTAAATCTTAACTAGTCTAAGTCCAACTTGGAAATTCCATTCTCCTTGCCAGTGACTGGTCTAAGAATGGAAATGTGACGTAATTCTGTAGAGTGGGATGCAAGGGGATACCTAGGGGTCTTCTAAGAGAGCTTTCCTCTTTCTTTTCACCTTTGGATACTATGTACAAATGTGTTGTCTGGAGCTGCTTCAGCTATTTTGTAACCCAGAGGGCAGAAGTCAATAAATTGAAAGCAGCACAACTACTGAGCCTGCGCTCTAGAGCCCGCGAGCCACAACTACTGAAGCCCACGCACCTAGAGCCCGTGCTCCGCAACAAGAGAAGCCACCACAATAAGAAGTCCACGCACCGCAACGAAGAGTAGCCCCCGCTTGCTTCAACTAGAGAAAGCCCGCGCACAGCAACGAAGACCTAATGCAGAGAAAAATAAATAAATTTATTAAAAAAAAAAAAAAAAAAGAAACTGAAGCTATGTTATCTCTGGACCTCTTATGTGACAGAAAGTTTACTTACTGTTTTGACACACTGTACATGTAGTATACATATACTACTACATATATACGTATTAATAAACATATATATGTATACACACACACACACTTAACTATAGAGAGACTGCATCACTGTGCTTTCAGACACAAGAAGACCTAACTAAGAGTGCCAGCTTCCCTGAGGTTCCCAGCTTGTCAGTGTCAGAGCAGAAATTACCCTTCTATAGTGAAGATGAAATGGAGTAATATACATAGACTTCTTTAACTCCTGTGGGCTCCCAAAAGCCATTCCCTAACCCCCAAAGCAATTTGTAGGCTGGTGGCTAGAGTATTTGCATAAATAAATGATTTCTTTTTCTTCACTATTTTCCCTTATGGAGGTACATCACTTCCCAAAAGACCCCCAACTGAGGTGAAGATGGTTGGTGATGTGATAGTAGGTACCCTAACATGGTCACGTGCCCTTGAGAATTGTCTCTCACACACACCCTACTGACTCCCTAGGACCTCTGGGATTCATCACAGGTTCTGGCACTGCTTTAACATGCAGCATGCCTTAGAGTTGGCTGTCCCCTGCCTCCATCTAGGTGTCCAAGGAGCCCTGCCCTGGCAGTTTCAGTTCCTGTAAAATGGTGACTTAATGCCCATCTTTGTTAGCTTTACAACTCTAAAGTGCACGAGATAAACAGGAATGGGAGGGACGTCCCTGGTGGCGCAGTGGTTGAGAATCTGCCTGCCAGTGCAGCGGACACGGGTTCAATCCCTGGTCCAGGAAGATCCCACATGCTGCGGAGCAACTAAGCCCATGAGACACAACTACGGAGCCCCCATGCCACAACTACTGAAGCCCACGCGCCCTAGAGCCCGCGCACTCTAGGGCCCACATGCCGCAACTCCTGATCCCGCACGTTTAGAGCTCGTGCTCCTCAACAAGAAGCCACCGCAATGAGAAACCTGTGCACTGCAACAAAGACCCAACGCAGCCAAAAACAAATAAAATTTTAAAGAAAAAAAAGAATGGGGAGTACCTCATGTCGCTCAGCAGGCAGAAGCAGGTATACTCAATACTCTGCCATACTCGATGTGTAAATTCTAAGCATATAATAAAAACCTTAAAAACGTGCATGCCATTTGAATCAGCACCCTCACTTCTAGGGAAAGAAAATAAATATGCAGAGATGATTAACTGTGAGGTTTACAATAGTTAAAAAACTGGGAATAATCCAAATGTTTCTCATTGGGGGCTTGTATAGATACATTACAGTACATCCTTACAATGGAATACTACGCACCCATTAACATCAATGAGGTAAAACAGACAGAGAATGGTATTACAGTGTATTAGGTTTAAAAAGCAGGTAATAAAGTAGTATATATGGTCTCATTTTCATTGAAAAAAATCTGTATAAAGGCACAGAAAAAAACTGGGAGGTACAGTTATACAAAGGAATTGAAAGTAGTTATTTGGGGGCATTAAAAGTTTGGGTGATTTAAATTTATTTTCTATTTTCACATGACATGAGGAATGCTAGAATGTGTAACGTGTACCCCTCAAAAAAGAGCAGTAAATGTCCAAGAGAGAAAGCAGGGCCAGGTAGACCAGATGTCTACTTCAACACTGGCCAACCTTGGGTGTACTGGTAACAAGGTGACATTCTGTGTTCCACCATGTTCCTGCTTTGGCAGTGACATGGCATGAAGAGGCAAGACAGACTCTACTCCCAGGATTCCTTGAATGCACTTGGAGACTTCTTCCTAGGGTGTCTGAACATCTTTTTAGTTTGGACTAAGAGCTAGCAGATATCCAGCAGCAGCAGGAGCCCCAGGCAGACGATGGCGGGGATGCAGGTGTTCAGTGACTCTTTCAGAGACACCAAAGTGAAGATAGCCCCTGGAATGGAAAATGAGGTCCCTGAGGCTCCCTGGGAATGCTCAGGAGATCCAGGAGCTTGGGGTCCTCCAGCCAAGGCTGACCCACTCCACCTTAAGCCCTCTCTTGAACACTGCCCCCCACCAACACACACACCCTAAACTAGCTGCACTCATCTCTCTGACCTCCCAGAGAGAGCAGAACCAGAAATCAGGAGTTTCTTGAACTAACGTAGACCCTCTCAGATGGCAAGAAACAGGAACAATCCAACCAAACAGGGCAAGGTGAGTAGGTGGGCATTTTGGAACAGATTCTCCCTGATCCTTCTCCTTTCTCAATCCTAGTGGAGGGAAGAAGGCCCAGGGATTGGTGGTGGAGGTAGTGGGAAAGATCTGAAAATGAAGGAAGCTGTGGAAATGGAAAGAAAGCCTGGAAGAAGGGTGGTAGTGGCAGCAGCAATGGTGACACAAGGCCAGGGGATATAGAAGAGCCTGAAGATGTCTGGCCTTTGAAGCAGCAGCTGTCTTTGTACATCAGCAGTTCCTGTGGGCAGAGCCGCTAAGAGGGGGTCCTCTAGGAATGCCTGCCACAGGGAAATCCTCTGCCTTTCTGGTCAGGGGGCCCGGCTTCCTTGCTCTCTGTTTCCACCTGCCAGACACAGGAGTCCAGTGGCGGCTGCTACTCTATCCCTCATCTCAGAGTAGGGGTGATGAGAAAGGGGTAGGGGCTTTTAGGTTACAATATATCTTTATAATGGAAATACCATGCAGCCAATAAAATTGATGACATAGAAGGTATATCTGACATAGAAGAGTGTTATAGTATATTAAGTTTAAAAAGCACCTATTCTAGTCTGAAGACCATGGAAACTGCAATAGAGCAGGAAATGCTTCTGGTTCCAGAGGAAAAGAGTGGCAAAAGTAACGAAAACAGCCAGATTTTTTGCTATCACCCTCGCCTAGAAGTCCCCATTTCACCAGCCCAGTTGCACCCCCCTTACCCATCATGAGCAGTGTCAAAAGCAAGTTGCTGATCTCTTGCAGCATCGGTGGGCCCAGGACCAGCAGCAACCCAGCTAGCAGTTCCAGCCAGCCCACAGCCACTTGGTAGCTCATGGGATCTGGCTGGTAGCCGAACACCTTCAGCGGAAACACCTCAGCGAACTGCACGAACAGGGCTTTCTAGGGGCGGCAGGGAATGCCTGTCAGCCATAGTCACCAAGGATCCACTGCCCAGATGCTCCACAGAGGCATTCTGTGCCAGTGCCCTCAACTCCCCCAGCAAAGGAGATACTACTCTAGGCCAGGTCCAGGGCTAAGGTCAGCCAGCCTGGAAAGGAGAGGGCCTCCCTGGGGGGCTGAGCTTTGGAATCAGAAAATAGGCTTTACGCTCCAAGAAGGGTGGGATGGTGGTACAGAGATGGACTGATTTTCTCACCAGATTACAACCCAGCCCCAAATTCCGGGAGGAGGAAGCTAGGCTTGGGCTTTCTCATCTAGTGCCAAGGCCTTGGGATCCCCGCTGCTTCTCTTTCTTTCTGTTTGGCCTGGTTTCTCTTCAGGCTACTATGCAGGGAATATTTGGTGAGGAGGAAGGGAATGGAAGGGGAGATTCTTGTTCATTAAACAGATTCTACTCAAATATCATATGCTGGGACCTGGATCTCATTGCAGTAGATAGAACGGGAGTTGAGGGGGTCAAAGTGAGTGACTCAGCTCACTCGCTAAGTCAAGCTCTGTCCTGGGCCACATGACAACTTCACCTGGACCCTTAGGTTGGCTACCTTTGCTGGCTCTCCCACCTCAGTTCTACCTCCCCTACTCAGTGCTCTAAGGAAGAAACTCTAAGCTGTCTGGTTCTGGGGATGTACTTCCCCAGACAACCCCCCACCCTAAGCCAGGCCTGGGAGAAGGAAGCTGGCAGAGATCTAGAAGCCTGGCTTATTTGAGGGACTGGGCAGACTGGGAGGCAGAAGGACATGACAGCTTTCTGGAGAGTCGGGAACCAGACAGGAAGTCGAAGGGCGACTTCTAGGCCTCCCTCTCAGGCTCTGGGAAGGGCTCTCTGGATTCTAAGTTAGGAGAGTGTCTAAAGTTTGGGTCCTGCTTCTTGACTAGTTGTGTAACCTTTAGCAGATACACTTCACCTTCAGGGCAGGTTTCCTACCCTGACAAGCGGGGATTAATAAACCCCGGCCTCCTGAACCCCCCCAAGAACTCAAGCAAAGGAAGGAGGGCGGAAAGGGAGCTCGGTCCCTCTCCCTCCCCAAGGGTCCCAGAGCATTCCTCCTCGGCTCTAGATTTGCCTGGGGCCAAAAATGCCCGAATGGAAGGGAATGTGACTGTCCCCTTCCAGGGAAAATCCAGAGAACTCGGAGGAACTCCCCAGCCAGAGGCCCACGCCTAAGTACCTGTCCAGGCGCTCCCCCCAGCTCTAGCGCCGTCTGGCCCGAAGACAGGCGGGTCCGCGGGGCGCGGGCCGGCCGGGCACCTGGGTAACGGCCGGGGTCGCAGCCCCCGCCGCCGTGCGGCCAGTCCCCCGCCCAACCGCCCGCCGCCCACCCCGCGCCGCTCACCATCTGCTCTGACACCGGAGCCGAGATCTGCTCCGAGAGCTTGGCCGCCCCCGTGAGCGCGAAGAAGCCGCCCAAGAGGACTCGCAGAGCGGCGAGCGGGAGCGCCATGGCCGCGCAGGCCTCCGGGACGCGCCCGCCCCAGGGTAGGCCCCGCCGAAAACCCGCCCCCTGCCGCCCGTCCGTTTCCTCCCTCCCGGGGCGGCCGGAAGACCTGCGCCAGAGCTGCCGCTCCTCGTCCCCAAGGGGGGGTTGCCGCCCTCTTTTGGGCCAGCACCGGCTGAGGGAGAGACGGCGCTTGTGCAGGGCAGCCCCATCTCACAGATGGGGACACTGAGGCCCACTTGCTCTTAACTAAACGGGCCCCTCCGAATTCAGGGAAAGTCTCCCAGCTAATATGGACAGAGTAGAATCAAACATGGGTATACGGACATGACGTGCAGAAGAGCTCTGTTATGGTCAAAAGACGTTGTGCGGTGGGGGCTAGGGGGGCAGGCGAGGAGGGAGTCGCTCCTGCCCTTGCCACACTAGCTTGGCGATCTGAGCGGTCACCTAACCTCTGCGGGCCTCAGTTGCGTCTGCATCTGTAAATGGGGATAATGCTGTATCAGTTCTGAGCCTACAGCAGGCCTAGCCCAACGCCTGGCACATGTAAGAACTCAGAATTATTTGTAAATTAGTAAATTTATGAAATTATTAAGAATAAATCAATAACTAGTAATTTTAAAATAAGCTGTTCTTTTCTATCATTGCCTGAAATATATTTTCCCTCTAATATCTCTCAGCTGAAATTAAAAGGTGTTTGAAAATTCAGATTCTTACAGCCATGGGTAGAGAGGCTTTCACTGAACAAAACTCTACAGGCCACTCCTGGCCCACCGGCTTTTACCTGGCAATCCATCTAGACCTGGATGAGAAAACTATGACAAATTCAGAAAGCGCTCTGGTTTTACTCCCTTTCCCTCCCTCAGCTAACAATGTTCGTTTACATTTTTTAATAAAATTTTTAAGGCAGCTTTCATGACACATGAAAATTATATGAAATTCATGTTTCAGTGTTCATAAATAAGTTCATAAACTGTGGTTTATTGAACCACACTTTGTGTATTGTCTACCACTTTTGTGCTGCAACAGCAGAATTGAGTATAGCTCCCACCTTACAGCCTGCAAAGCCTAAAATATTCATTACCCAGCCTTTTACGAAAAAGGTTTGCCAAGCCCTGGCCTTTTATGAAAAAGGTTTGCCAAGCCCTGGTCTAGAGAGCCAGAGAGGCCCCTAACAGGGGTCTCACACTCTCTTGCTGCTTCCATTTCCTGATAGCCGAGCTGCTTGGATCCTTGTTTTCTACCTACCCACAACCTGCTGGGTAGGTAGCGGCAGGCTGAAGACTGAAATGTCCTATGTGCTTCTAAAGACCAAGCAGTTTCAACATCCAGGTGTGCTAGCTATTACGTTATAAACTGGGCCTTTCATTACCTACATCTTTGTCACTAATCCAAATTATCTGATCAGTCAATAAAATAGCTAAGTTCTCTACCTTGGACTATTAAAATTATATATAATTATGTATAAATGCGTAATTATTAAATTCCTCAATGAAAAGAGAAAAATTATTAAAACACTTATTTAATCACCGAGAACACACATCCACATTAGGAATTTATATTTTAGGATACTTATCTCATACAAAATTTAACACAAAATTATAGACTTTGATAATAAGCAATAGCACATTACTATTCTTTCTCCTTTACTAATTTTTCTATCCTCGGAATTAAAGACGTGACTGCAAGTCGTAGGGCAGGGCCAGAAACCAACAGATTTCTTTGTTTTGACTCAGTCAAAGCTGAAAATGTAGCATCACATAAATAAATAGTTGAAAAAGGCAATAAAAATTTCAGTGCCTTTTCATGGAGTTCTGGGTAACTTGCCTTTGCATTTATCCAAAACTGAGTTACAGACATTGATTTAAATACTGATTGTAATCCTAAATCTGACGATAACTGTGCTAGTTTTTCTTCTTCAAAGTCCGTGAGATTACTATTTTGGTGATTCATAAAAGGATTAATTATCCACAAATTTCCTGAACACAAGTCTTCTTCTGGTGGGTAACAGTCATTGAGCATTTGAGAAAGTCCTTCCAGGTGCTCAAAAATAATGCTTGCAGTACTGCTCATATTTAAGCCTGATGAGTTTGAGAATTCAGAAAATGAAGGGAACATGTCATAATCATTCTCTTGCATGCGATTCAACCACATTTTTAACTTTTTCTTAAGCATATCGATTTTATTATACAAATTGAAGAGAGTAGTCATAGATCCTTGGAGACTTAAATTTAGTTCATTTATAAGTGAAAAAATATCTGATAAGTAGGCCAGCTTTGCAACCCATTCCTCATCAAAAAAATACTTGGCCAAATCTGAATGGTTTTGATTTAAAAATATTTCAATTTCATGTCGTAATTCAAATAATCTTGTTAAAATTCTCCCTCTTGATATCCAACGTACTTCAGCATGAAGTGGTAAATTCACGTGCTCAGACCCCATCTCTTCACACAAAATTGTTAACATTCGTGAATTCAACGCATTGCTCTTTATAAAACTTAAAATTTGTGCTGACTGCAAAAGAATTTCATGTAAGCATGGAGACAACTTTTCTGCTGCTAAATGTTCACGGTGAATAAAACAATGTGTAAATGCCACTGTATTCATGGCAACTTCTTGAATTTTTGCCCTTAAACCAGAACACCTACCAGTCATGCTTGCAGCCCCATCTGTACAGAGACCAACACAATGCTTCCAGTTCAGAGATTTACTATCAATATATTTATTTATTAATTCAAATATTTCAAAACCAGTCATTTGAGAAGGAATTTCAATGCAACATAATAATTCTTCTTTTATATCACTACAACCATAATCAATGAAACGAATATAGCACAAAAGAAGGGTGGTATTTGAGATTTCTAAAGACTCATCTATCTGAAGGGCAAACCACTTTGACTCTCTGACTTTCTGAATCAGCTGATCTTCAATGTCTGCAGATAGTTCATCAATCCTGTGTCCAATTGTACTATTAGAAAGAGGAATGGTTTTCATTTTGTCTCCAGCACTGGAACCCAAAACTTCTGAACACATTTCTACTAAATATGGTTTAATTACTTCTTCAGCAATGGAAAATGGCTTTTTGCTGGCAGCAATTTGGAAAGCAATTAAATAAGAAGCTTTCACAAGTGACTTTTCAACTAGTAAACACTTTTTTAAAGCACTGTTTTGACATTCCATTTCAAGAGATTTTTGTTCAAAAAAATCTACTGGTTTGTTTTCTAATTCTGAATGCTTTGTCTTCAAATGATGAGAAAGATTTGCTGGCTTCATGTTTTCACTGGATAAAATTTCTCCACAGATGACACACTGTGGCCTTGGTGAACTTTCTTTTGATCCCGGACAGATAATAAAACCAACTTTTAAATATTCCACATCATAAGTCTGGAAAAAACCTATTCTTTTTTTCTTTGCAGGTGGAGAATCAAGTTCCGCATCATTTTTCTCGTTAGGCATAGATAAATCTGAATGAAATATTTGAATCACTGTTATTTTCAAGAACAAATAAGCAATGTTCTTTATGTTTTTCCCCCATGTGTTTAAAATTTATATTTTGTTACTATTTATATTTGTCAAAAGTATATACTAATTAAGGTTTAAACACAAACCATAATACTTCCATGATGCCATTAAAAACTGAATTTCTTGGGACTTCCCTAGTGCTCCAGTGGGTAAGACTCCACACTCCCAATGCAGGGGGCCAGAGTTCGATCCCTGGTCAGGGAACTAGATCCTGCATGCATGCCACAACTAAGAGTCCACATGAGGCAACTAAGAAGGCTGCAGGCAACAACTAAGAGTCCGCGTGCCGCAACTAAGAAGCCCGCATACCACAACTATGAGCCCGCATGCCGCAACTAAAAGATCCCGCATACCGCAACGAAGACTAAGACCCGGTGCAGCCTAAATAAATAAATAAATAATTTTTAAAACCGAAAAAACTGAATTTCTCTTTGCCCAAAGCTTGGTCACTGACTGTAGTAAAACTGTAGGCAGTGGTATGTGTCCTAGCAGTGCCATGTATTCAGTAGATTAGTGGAATTAGGGCTGATGTCCACAGAATACACCAAGTTAAGAGTAAACTATTTTAGGGACTTCCCTGGTGGCTCAGTGGTTAAGAATCCACCTGCCAATGCAGGGGACATGGGTTTAAGCCCCGGTCTGGGAGGATCCCACATGCTGCGGAGCAACTAAGCCCGTGCGCCACAACTACTGAGCCTGCGCTCTAGAGCCCCCAAGCCACAACTACTAAGCCTGCGTGCCACAACTACTTAAGCCCGCGCACCTAGCACCCGTGCTCTGCAACAAGAGAAGCCACCGCAATGAGAAGCCCACACACCACAATGAAGAGTAGCCTGCACTCACCGCGACTAGAGAAAGCCTGCGTGCAGCAACAAAGACCCAATGCAGCCAAAAATTAATTAATTAATTAACACCAAAAAAAAAGAATACACTATTTTACTTTTTATAAGATGGGGAAAAAAACTGCGAGGAGAAAAAAATTTGGCAAAAAGTCAACATTTGGTGAATCTAGATGAAGGGTATATTCATTATGTTTATTCATTTAAGGGTGTTCACTGTGCTGTATTTTCAATCTTTCTGAATTTTGAATTTTTAAAAATTAAAGTTGAGGGGAAGGGGGTTAATTATTAGTTTTAATACCCAGTGTCAGTGAAGGTGTAGAGAAATGGATGCTCTCAAACATTGCTGATTGGAGCAGAAATTCATATAATTTTCAGGAGGGCAATTTTGCAATACATATCAAAATCTAAGCCTTAAAATTCTATGAGAGCTTCTCAATCAGTAATTCCACTACTTAGGACTTATCCTAAGGACATAATTAGACAAGTGGAGAAAGATCCGTTTACACAGCTTAACTCAATACTGTTTATAATATTAAAAAACTAGAAGCAATCTAATGTCAACCTTAGGAGGATGGATATACATTATATATATCCATACGTTATATACATTGGAATCTATGCATCCATTAAGAATCTCAACATATATTTAAATTTATGTTGATGTAGAATGTTTTCGTGCAATGTCAAGTGAAAAAGTAGTTTACAACAGTATACAGAAAACATCCTAATACTTAATCCAGAAATTCAAAAATGTATAAGCACACACATACCCACATATATAGCTGTCCACAGATCCCTTACTACCTTCCATATGTGAATGTGTATTTAATATAAATTCATGTAAACAAAGAGTGTATCATTTTAACAGGAATATAAAACAATCAAATTTACTGAGGAAGGAAAACAGAATTCTCCTTGACTCCTACCAAAAGAAAGGCATCCTACATAAAAACTCATGGTTAGCTGTTGACAGACTAAGCTTTTACTTTCATTTTTTGGCTGCGCTGCACAGAATGTGGGATCTCAGTTCCCCAACCAGGGAACGAACCCCCACCTCCTGCACTAGAAGCACGGAGTCTTAACCACTGGACCACCAGGGAAGTCCCCAGACTAAGCTTTTAAATATATTCTGTGAAGTAAAAGTATTAAAAACAAAAATCAAAAAATGTTTTGGGCAGAGTAGGCTATAAAAGTAACTGAAAACATAAGGGTGGTGGGATTAAAAGCAGTTAACATGGATTGGGGCAAGAGTATACAATATTTTCAAGTATGAATTCAAATAATTTTCCTAATCGCCAATACCTCAGACATATAGTTATACTCATAGTAAGTCAACTCAGTGTTTAAAAAAAGAACGAAGGTTAAATCACTAATACTTTTAACTAAATTCGTATCTTAGTAATTATTATAATAGCCTGTCTATACATTTGAAAAGCAGTGCACATGTACAGAAGATGCTTGTCCACTCTACACATAATGCTTTGCGTGCATAAGGATTCAATTTAGTATTTATTAGTGTTAATGACAATAAATACAAAAGGAATAAATTAGATGTTCAAAGTATGTGATCCAAGAATTGTTTTTACATTTAAGAAATTGTCAATGACTTTCTTTTCCTTTCTTAAAAAATCAAAAACAAGCACACAAAACAGAAAACAAACTTACTACATGTGGAAAGCACAACAACACATACCTGTCTGACATTCCTTGTGTTGTGTATGTGGTTTGCAAGAGGTGGCCTTGGTCTGTGTGACGGGTTTGCACAATAATGCTTTGTTCTTTAAAAGCTTCAAGGACTGGGAAGACAGAAGTTTCATGGCATCTGTCTGTGTACTTCCCTAGTTAAAAAAAATCCAGAAACCAGAGAGATTTTTTTTAGTACCTTCTCACTGACTACAATTGCTATCAGTTGAAAGGTGACATATATCAATAGAAATATAATTCTCTAAAAGGGTGGTACAAGAAAGTTGCTTTGGAAAATATATACTAATTCCTAATTCTTCAATCAGTATCAGTACCATTAATTGATTTAAAAAAATACTCTGCCGATAATAAGTACAATCAAAACAAAGAAAACAATCTGCTGATTAGGACAATTGGCTATTCAGAAAACTTAGATCCAACTTCAGACCATATGCAAAAAAATATTCCACATTGATTAAAGACCTCAACATGAAAAAAATAAAACTTTAAAATCAATGGAGAATTTTCAAATAACCAGAACTCAGAGGAAGTATTCTTAAATAAAACACAAAAAGAGTTAAAAATAAAGTAGAAAAGGTTGATACAACTGACTGCCTTGAAATTTTAAACTTTTGCAAACAAAGGTCTTTAAGGTTGAAGGATAAACAACAGAGTGGGAGAATGTATTTAAAACATGTTCTTTAATTCAGTAAACATTTACTGAATGTTTACTACAAGCCAGGCACTGTCCTTAGACCTGGGCATACAGCAGAAAACAAGACAAAGTCCTGCTCTTATGGGCCTTACCTTCTAGAGGGAGACACAGAACATAAACAAGAAAACAAATACATAATGTATAATTCCAGGTAGTGATAACAGCTACGAAAGAAATAAAGCAGGATAAGGGAATGGAGAGTGACAGCGTGGAGGAGAGGTAATCCTGGAGTAAACATTTGAGCAAAGACCTTATGAATATTCAAAAGAGCATGCCATGCAACGCCTGAGGTCAGAGGATTCCAGGCAGAGGGACTGAGATGCAAAAGACCTGAAGTGGGAAAGAGTGTGACATGCTTTAGGAACATCAACAAGAACAAGGCTGAAATAAAGTTAAGCCAGGGCTAAAATGATACATTTGGAAAGGTCGGCAGAAGCCAACTTGTATAGGACCTGGAAGGTCTTAGTAAAAAAAACAGCAGCAGAAAATTAGGATTGTACTATAAGTGTGATGGGAAACCACCAAACAGTACACAGTAGCCTCCCTCATCCGCAGTTTTGCTTTCCTTCGTTTTAGTTACCCATGGTCAACTGCAGTCTGAAAATATTAAATGGAAAACTCCAGAAATAAACAATTCATAAGTTTTAAATTGTACACCATTCTGAGTAGCACTATGGAATCTCTTGCTGTCCCATTCTGTCCTGCCCAGAAAGTGAACCATCCCTTTGTCCAGCGTATCCTGCCCATTAGTCATTTAGTAGCCATCTTGGTTGTCAGCTTGACTGCCCTGGTATCACAGTGCTTCTAGTCAAGTAACCCTTATTTTATTTCATAATGGCCCCAAAGTGCAAAAGCAGTGATGCTGGCAATTCAGATATGCCGAAGAAAAGCCCTAAAGTGTGTCCTTCGAGTGCAAAGGGAAAAGCTTAACACTTCATCACAACGCCTACGTTTTTCACCTCACTTCATCACTTCATATCACCACGACAAAGGTGAACACAGTACAATAAGGTATTTTGAGACAGAGATCACATTCATATAACTTTTATTATAGTATACTATTATAATTGTTCTATTTTGTTATTGTTGTTAATCTCTTACTGTGCCTAATTTATAAATTAAACTTTATCATAGATATGTATGTATAGGAAAAACATAGTATATATAGGGTTCGGTACTGCCCATGGTTTCAGGCATCCACTGGGGGTCTTGGAACGTATCCCCCACGGATAAGGGAGGACTACTGTTATTTAAATTTACTTTTTAAATAGGTGATAGATGCAGTAATTTTGAATGATGTAACAATTCAAAAGGTATAAAAGTGTATACATGAAAAGTTAAGTTTTCCACACCTGTCTGCCATCTATCCAGACTCAGTCTTGAACACAGTGTTCCCAGTTTCGTATACATCCTTCTAGAGATGGGCTATGTAATTAAATAAGTTGCTTTCTGACTACACATGGTAGCATATTATTAGCAAGGCTCAGCACCTTGCTTTGCCACTTAGCGAACTATCTTGGAGGTATTTTCATAAAACTTTATACAAAGCTGCCTAGTAACAGCTTTATACACTGAATGTACCATATGTGATTTGAAGAGTCCCTGCTGCTAAACATTTAAATGTTACAAATCTTTTGCTATTATAAACAATGCTACAATAAATATCCTTACATACAAATTGATTCTACATGTGCTAGTATATCTATAGACCAAGGTCTTTCGTTTTTCCTGCAAAAGCTTTATTGTTTCCATTGGGTCCATGGCTTGGGAGAGGGCTCCAGCGTGGTTAAAAAGCCGCCTAGTGGCTGCAGGAAGAGGCTCAGGCAGAAGCCCTGACACTGGGGGATAACAGAGGGGCCCCTCAAAGGCAGCTGGCCTGGAGGCTCCTAGCCCTTCTTGAGTTGAGGGTGGCCCCCTCAAAGATATACTCGCCCAGCCCAGCCTAACACCAGCCGGTCTGTCAGGTGGTGGCCCATCTTCTTTATGAGTTTCACCTCCTCATCTATGAAGTGATTCTCCAGGACGTCACAGAGATGGGGGTCTGCACAGGCAGAACCAGGGTATGAAGATCCAAAAGGGCCTGGTTCAGGCTCTTCTCCACAACCATGGTGGCTTCCATGGCATCCAGGGTTTTACCCCACTCATCTTGGGACAGTTTCTGCACACCCTGGAAGAGGATACAGCCACTGTGCTGGTTTTGCATCTTCAGGAGACTCGGAAGAAGTGGCTCACACTCTCCAGAGCCACATGACCATGGTGGAAATGGACGCTCAGAGAGTGGTATGTGTAGGAGGCCCGCAGAGGCAGGCTGACCAGGCGATTGACGGAGGCCTCCACCTTGGTGGAATAATTCTGACCAGTCTGGGAGTTCTTGGTTGATTGGCAGTAAGGACGATGTTGGCTGGTCTCAGAGACAGAGGATGGCTGAGAGGATGGTCTGAAGGTTGGGACTGGAAAAAAGGCTGGAGGGTGGTCAAAGGCTGGAGGAAGGGGCGTCCCGGGGTCTATTCCAGCCAGACACTACTGAAGCAAGAGACATGCCCGCAGGACCACCAGGCACACTGACTGGAATAAAGCGTTTATAAGTGCTGCTTGGTGGGTCAAAGTATATGAAAATCTGTATATTACAATGTATGGAACCTACTTCCCAATACGCTAAACATTATCAAACTTTTTTGCTATTTCTAAGTGAGAAATTATATAACAGTATTGTGGTTAGATATTTTTCATGTTTAAGCATTATTTATATTTTCTCTTCTGTGAACTATTTATATCCTTTTCCCTGTCTTCCTTTATCTTTTAATTCTAAGCTTGTTTTTTGAATGGGTATTATAACGTGGCAAAATTCAAAGATTCAAATAGTAATCAATGAAAAAAG
The DNA here is from genome assembly GCF_002837175.3 of Physeter macrocephalus. NCBI lineage: Eukaryota > Metazoa > Chordata > Mammalia > Artiodactyla > Physeteridae > Physeter > Physeter macrocephalus. The sequence continues at coordinate 8,072,669 of NC_041216.1, read as the reverse complement.
TAATTCTCCCTCTTAAAATTCTCCCCCCGTCTTTCAGTTCTCCTCAGAGGTAATCACTACTATCTATTTATTGGCTGCCTCCCAGAGATATTCTATACAAATGTACAGGCATGTGTTTTGTGTGTTTTGTGTTTTTTCACTTATTATATATAAGACTGCTCTATGTCTGTACAGAAAGAGCTGCCACATTCTTTTTAACTGCATGATATTCCACTGCATGGGATATAGTATATTTAACTACAGTCCCAACAGAGCCACTGTGTATGCATACAGGGAACTCCACTTGCCAGGCCATGTGACTAAGTGTGGAATTGGAGAGGGTGCATTTCAGACTCTCTAAGTAGGGCTATTTTTTTCTAATTTGCACAATACCTCAGGATGAACTCACAATGGCCTTGACCACTGATGAAACAGTTAGGATGTTTACAGGCTTTTCCTCCTACAAACAGTACTGCAATTGTTATCCTTGTACATCATTCATAAATGTGCAAAATATACCTGAAGGATAAATTCTTAAAATTGGAGTTCCTGGGTAAAACGGTATTTACGTTTTAAATTTTAATAGGTTTTACTAAATTGCCCTCTGTAGCAGTTTTACCAACTGCTATTGGCAATATGTAAAAATGCCTTAACAGTGTTATTCATCATTTTTATCTTTGCCATCTGATAAAACTGTAGTTCTAAATCGCATTTCTCTAATCTTGAAGTTGAATTATGTTTGCATATGTTTAAGTACTACTATTTCCTAGTCTGTAAACTGATGGATCATACTTTTGCCCATGTTCCTAATGGGTGTTGGGTCTTCTTACTGACTCACAGAAACTCTCTACATATGGAAAAAAATAGCCTTTTATGTCATAAATTGCAACCTTGTTTTTTCATGTGTTTTTGGCTTTGAAATGTAGTTGAATTTTCCTTACAAATCTTTTATGGCTTTTGGGTTCTGTGACATATTTAGAAAGACTTTCCCCACTTCTGCACTAAAATTCTTTCCTATACTTCTTCCTAGTACTTTCATTATTTTTTAAAACTTAAAACTTTTCTCCATCTAGACATCATTTTGGTTTAACTTAGGAGGTAGAAATCCAACTGTATTTTCTTCCATATGTCTACTCAGTTGTCACAACACTATTTACTGAATAATCTAGATCTCTCCTACTGATCTGAACTGCCACCTTTATTACTTCTAAATTGGCATATATATATATATATATATTTTTTTTTTTAGGTCTATTTCTATATTTCTTTTCTATTGAGCTCTTATTTTCTAAGAGCTACCCATGGCTTCTTGTTGTTTCAACTATGTAGCCTTATAAAATCTGTTGTATAACTGATTCACTTTGCTGTACACCTGACACTAACACAACCTTATAAATCAACTATACGCCAATAAAAATTTTTTTAAAATTTTTAAAAATTTGTAGTTATCCTATAATTTTGGAAACTAGCTCTTCCCCTTCTCTATTCTTCTTTTTTCAGAATTTCATTGAAGGTTTTTAAAGCACTGGAGTGACAATCTGATTCATGTTTTAAGACGATCATTCTGGCAACAGTGTGGAGAAAAAAACTGCGAAGGGCAAAAATGGAAGGAGGAAGACAAGTAGGAGGTCACTGCAATAATGCAGAAGAAAGATGATGGCGGCTCAGACTAAGACAGCAACAGGAGTGATAAGGAGGAACACTGGAGAGGAAGTGTGGGGGAAATAAAACAGTTCTGCTTTATTTGAGATGGCTATTCACAATCTAAGAGTAAATGTCAACCAAGCAGTTGGATGGATACGTGAATTTAGAGCTCAGAGGTCAAGGCAAGAGAAATAAATCTGGTAATCAGTCACCATCTAGATGATTTAAAACCACAGGACTATAATGAGTCCCCTACAAAGAAATGCAGATTGACAAAAGTAACAAATGACTGACCTAGAAGTTGAAGAAGGTATTTCAAGGAATGAAGGAGAGATCAACTGTATCAAATGTTACTGAAAGGATGAGTAGAATAAGAACTGAAAATTGACCACTGGATTTGGCAAAATAAACACTGATGGAGATCTTGACAAGAACAGTTTCAGTGAAGTGGTGCAGACAAAAGCCTGACTAGAGTGAGCTAAGGGAAGATAACAGATAAGGAAATGGTGGCAGCAAGTAGAGGCCACACTTAGAGGAGTTTTTCCAAAATGGAGAGCAGAGAACTGGGACAGTAGCTGAAAGGTCATGGTGTTGAAGGGTTTTTTTCAGGTAGGAAATATTACTGCATGTTTTTGTGTTGGTAAAAATGATAAGTAGAAAGGAAGGCAAATCCAGAATATATAAAGAAACCCAGGACTTCCCTGGTGCAGTGGTTAAGAATCTGCCTGCCAATGCAGGGGACAAGGGTTCAAGCCCTGGTCTGGGAAGATCCCACATGCCGCAGAGCAACTAAGCTACTGAGCCACAACTACTGAACCCACAAGCCACAACTACTGAGCCCACGTGCCACAACTACTGAAGCCCACGTGCCTAGAGCCTGTGCTATGCAATAAGAGAAGCCACCACAATGAGAAGCCCACACACCACAACGAAGAGTAGCCCCTGCTCGCCACAACTAGAGAAAGCCTGCGTGCAGCAATGAAAACCCAATGCAGCAAAAACTAAATAAATAAAAATAAATTTATATTTTAAAAAATCCATAAGAAAAAGACAAACATAAATATGGGGAAAAATTAAAAACAGGAAATTCAAAGAAAATTCAAATGTTCAAAAACAGAAATATAGTAATCAGTGACATGTAAAATAAAACAAGATATTACTAAACAGATTGGTACAAAAAAAGTTTAAATCTGACAACATAAAATAACAATAAGGCTGTGGGAAATGAGTACAAAAATAAACTGCTGGTGGGAATGAAAACTGGAACAGCCACTCTATAGGGCAATTTGAAAACTAAAAATGCAAATGCACTCTGTCCCCAAAATTCCATAATTCCATGTCTACACTAGACAAACACCTGCACACGTGCACAAGGAGACACAGAATGTCTACTGTCGCAGAGATTTTTGATAGTGCAGCAACCTAATGTTTATCAATAGGCAATAGATAAATAAAATATGGTACCTATATATAATATTATACAGCAGCAATAGGAATGTACTAAATCTATTAAATATCACATAGATATTTTTTAAAATAACATTATTTTCCATGGATGTGTATATATGAATGTGAAAGATTAAAAATGGTCTGAAAGGACACACACCAAACTCAGAACAGTAGTTGCATCTAGGGTTGTGAAAAAGGACTAAAAGTAGTGATTCATCTTTTAAAAAGGAGAAAAAAGGGAGGGTAGAAGAAAAAAAAAACTGTGAGCTAATAAGCCAAATCTATTAATGGTTAATTCTGGATGGAGGGAATACAGTAGAACAGGGAGTTGGCAAAATATGGTTCATGGGCCCACCACCTGTGTTTATAAATAAAGTTTTACTGTTCCAGTGTTTTACTCACTCATGTATTGTCTATGGCTACTTCTGCACTACAGTGGCAGAGGTGAGGGGTTGTAACAGAGACTGTATGCCCTGCAAAGTCTAAATATTTACTCTCTAGACCTTTATAGAAAAAGTTTGCTGACATTTGCAGTATATTCTCTTCTTTGCACTTTCCTGTATCTCACCTTTCCCCCAAATTTAAGACCACTTAAATAACCTGAAGGAGATTCAGACCAAAGTCCCAGAGAAACGAAGAAAAGATTCTACAACTGTCAGGTTTTTTTTTTTTAAATCATAAAAATACTACATTATTTATTATTATACTTTGTATAGACTAAACTGAAAATATTAATCAGAACTATTCTGTAACATAGTTTAAATGATTGGTGAATTACAGAAATACTCCATATAGGGAAAACATATATAGGGCAGTCACATTTAATATGAGGGATATGTTCCTGAAAATCCTGAATAATTCAAAACCAACATAATTCAAGACTAATTGTCCCATACATATAGAGGAGGGACGCATTATCAGAGTCATAAGCCTATAACCAATATAGAATATTTTTATAATACATATTAATAATACTTATTAATATAAGGTACATTAACAATGATTCATTATACAATTAGGCAGTTAATAACAAAATTATTAATTCTACAACACAGTGATCTATTAATAATATAATTTTAAGATATAATTTAATGTACAATACATAGCATACATACAGATACAAAATTAACTTAATGATAGTTCATTAACTAATGTGGTATACTGCCTGAAAATAATTAAGTAGAGTTATCACCATCTTCCAACAACACTAATAATGGGAGAGTTAAGAGATATCGAACTAAGTAGGATAAACTATCTCTCCACATTATGGTGACAGGCTGGTCTGATTCCCTGGAAGACTTTTGCTAAAGAATGAATCTAATGAATCTAACGTGGTTTGGGTTTTTTTCTCATTTTTTCTTTTTTCACTGAGGATTTCTTGATATGCAGACACACTGTCCGTCTTTCGCCTTGCCACCATGGAACCACAATCCACATTTGGATCATCTTCAAATATAGCAACTGGTTGCTGAAATATGGTCAAAAGTCTATGCCAGTCACTTCACTGCTAGTTGATGTGTTAAAGGACCAGGCTAATTGCTGGGGCCCTCTTCCTGCTACCTTTGTTTTTCTAATTCTAGCAAGTCTTCCTTTATTAATCCCTGGGCAACAACCCAAGCAAAATTTCAACATTCCTTTCAACAACCTTGCACAAATTTACCTTCTTTACCATTTTCATAGCTTTTTTTTTTTTTAAATTAATTCATTTATTTTTGGCCGTGTTGGGTCCTCGTTGCTGCACGCGGGCTTTCTCTAGTTGTGGCAAGCGGGGGCTACTTTGTTGTGGTGCGCAGGCTTCTCAGTGCAGTGGCTACTCTTGTTGCGGAGCATGGGCTCTAGGCGCGAGGGCTTCAGTAGTTGTGGCTCATGGGCTCTAGAGCACAGGCTCAGTAGTTGTGGCTCACAGGCTTAGTTGCTCCGTGGCATGTGGGATCTTCCCAGACCAGGGATTGAACAAATGTCCCCTGCACTGGCAGGCGGATTCTGTACCACCGGGGAAGTCCCTTATAGCTTCTTTATTAGCAGATGTAACGGTGTCTTCCAAGTTAAAGCTTCTTTAAATTCTGGTAAAGCTGAAATGTTTTGATAGCTTCAGTGTTAGCAGATATAGCTGGCCTGCTCATTTTTATATTCTTAAAACCTTGGTGGGCTTTAAAATTGGAAAGCCAGCCATGACTTGCAGTAAACCTTTTTGTCTCAGTGTCGCCTCCTTTCAAAATCATCAAAAATACTTCATGCCTTAGCACAGATGATAGCTTGGCCTTAAGGGACGCATTATGGCAGCACTGATCTTGCAGCTGTGTTGCCAGGATTTCTTCCATTTATTCCATTATCCTTGCCTGGTTACAAGATAATTTTGTGAACTAAAGAATGTACCTGCTTTAATACTGCTTTGGGGTTTTTTGAGCATTATCTCTAATACTCTGCAGGGTGCACTCTCCTAAATTAACAGCATGAGATATCATAGCAATGGTCTCGCTTTCTTCACAAAGTTTTATCACATGTAACTTCTGCTTCAAATTTAGAATTTGGGGCACACTTTTTAGTATAGCATCACCACTTAATGAACCTGAATGACACTGTTGTATCAATATTTTAAAAAAGATTTTAATTGTATCAAGAGCAAATGTTAAGAGAGCAACACAACAGTCACTGAAAACATTAACTCAAGATCTGACACATAAGGTTCGTGTGATATTGATAAAGGATGATAGGAATTTTGTTTTCCTGTTAAACTGATGCTGACATAGGACAACAATGAGATAGTCTGCAATTCTTTCAGCCTGCCAGATTTGAAATTATGTATTTCTTCAAATTTTTTTTTAATCTTGGGAAGTTTCACAATAAAGTGGGAATTTAAATATATTTTTATTTTGCACTATTTTCGATCTCACAGAATTCAAAGATGCATAAAACAAGAATATACTGAACTTTTTCAAGAGACCTTCTAGTCTAAAAGAAAAATAGTTGAATGTAGTAAAAGAGAAAAATAAGCAACCAGATGGAATTAACGAGTATTTAAAGAAACTAAGGAACCAGAACACAAACAATAAAATCACGAATGCATTCTTATTAATGATCTAACTTTAAGATTCAAAAATAAAAATCAGTGCCTAATATATTACTTTACTTTTTAAAAAGACTAAGCAGCAAATAGACATGAACTCAGACATATATTAGAAGGCTATATCCAAAATGAAACTAAACCCAAGGGGCATTAATCAGGAAAATAATTAATAAAACTTACATCTTCAATGATCTTTGCTGCCTCTTTAGTATTAACTGCACCTGTTATAAATTAAAACATACATTATCCCTAGAATAACATTATCCCTAGAATATACAGAAGTAAATACTGAAATCAAGAGGTTACTTTCCTCTTGCTAAGGTGGTCTAGAGCCTAGTCCAGAATTTCTCAAAAAATGGTATAAGGAAACTTGGCATCAATACTACCTGGGGTGCTTGGTAAAGGTAGGGATTCCTGGGCCTAATCGCATCCTACCGTATTAGAATCTCCAAAGGTAAAGGCAGCGATATTAAAATCAATTGGGAGATTGGGACTGACATATATACACTAATATATATAAAATGGATAACTAATAAGAACCTGCTGTATAAAAAAAATAAATAAAATTCAAAAATTCAATAAATAAATAAAATCAATTGGGTTCTTAAAAAAATAAAATATACATACCACTTCTTTCCCTATACATGCCACCCTGCTTGCTACCCACTTCCCTCAGAGACAGAGGGGCATGTTTCCTCATATAAACATATGTAAACATTACCAATAAGAGCTATTTACCCTAGACAACGCTCACCTCTACAGTCTACCCAAATGCCTTTACATCAAGTCATACCTTTTAAAACAACATTCTCTGTGAGCTGGGCAGGAGATATTTTTGCCAATGACACCACATTGGTTATAACTGGTATTGTATTTGTCCTTGCAGAAGGGAGCTCCACTGAAGCAGTTTGCGCCTTAGAAATATTTACTGATTAAAATAGACAAAAAGGTAAGACCTAGTATTAACAAAAGGATCACACACACACATTAAAAAAAACCCTGTTTAACAGCTAAGTTTCAAGGTACAATGCAAATATCTAACTCTGTATAATGTTGGGGTGGGTGATTCTGTTCAGATTAGTGTTCATTAGGACTTAAAGGGTACCTGATTCTCTAAAATTATAAACTTCAAATGATACTTAATAGGTGAAAATACAGGTATCAGCTTCAGGATTAACCGGACTTTTCCATTAGTGAATATTAAAATTCCTACACCTAAGTTTGATTCAAATAAAAATTTAACATGCTAATTTTTATAAGTAAGTTGGTGACGTAGCTGTCCAGCCACATAAAAACAGTGACTTTGTTAACGCACATTATAGAATGAAAATTCTACCATCACCCTGACTGGTCTTAGGGAACGAATGATAACACAAAAGATTAGCGCAAGGCATATGTGATTAAGGTGATGAGTAATAAGATTGCAAAGGTAGACAAAGGCCAGACTTTAAAGCACATGAATTCTGTCAATTCAGCAGCACACCAGGCTTTGATGACAGAACATAACATCAGATGTTTTTAGTCTAACTCAGAGAAGTGCTACTTCAGAGAGCTACTTTCAGAACATGCCACATATCTATTCATCTGGATATTTTGACCACATTAGCTGTCCTACTTGCAAAATTATTTTATTCTTAGCCAGAAAAACTTCGCTACCTGTGAAGAACTGGTCTACTTTATTTTTTCTGATATAATTAATGTGTTGTTCTTTTTTCCTTGGCTACAAGCAAGCTCTGGATCAAATCTGACACCAGTCACAGCAACCATATTAACATACCTATATCCTCTTCCTTTGTTTGCCCTAATGTTCTGTTTTTATTTCTGGTTTATTAACTGAATAGCATATATCCCTTAGTGTCACTAAGTTATTTATATACAGATAAATTCAATCAAAAGCAATCAAATCTAATTTTCCTACAAAATTAGTACTTATATATTTATTGATCCCTTGGTGTGTTTGATTTTGATAACAAAAAGCATCAGGATTAATTTCCCCTCAAGAGCAATCTTTAAGAATTCTTACAGGAAAATTTAAGGAAATTCAGGCTATTTGACTCCAGTGATATTGGTTTTATTATATTATTTACAACTGTGTGTGCTGATAGTAACTTAGCACTGACATAAAGACCCCCTTAGCCAAGTTTAACTTTACCTTTATTTTGTGACAGAGGGTCATTCATAATTTGCTGACGATGACAAAACTCCACGACACAAAATAGGTTACAGAAATGTTTGATGTTTCCTCGCCATTTTATGGACTCACTTAGCTTACCCTGTCGTTTACAACCATCACACTTGGCCATCTGAGAAAGAAATGTAAAACAGGATAGGCTTAAAACTGTAAAATAATGAAAATATAACACTAATCATAAAATCAGAGGAACTATGAAAACAGGATACATGAGTCAGTTGAGATCACAAAATCTAAGGTTCCTACCTTAAGACACTGTACTTAAAAATATATACACTGTTTCGTATAGATGCCCTCAATTGAGAGGATATAAAAGTTATCTCCTGTTTTTAAAATTACTGATGAAGGAATCTAAAGATAGGTTTTTCTTTTTTTTTTTTTTTTTTTTTTAACGTTAAGAGGTAGCCTACTGCAGTATAAAGAATATGGGCTTTGGGGCTTCCCTGGTGGCGCAGTGGTTGAGAGTCCACCTGCCGATGCAGGGGACATGGGTTCGTGCCCCGGTCCGGGACGATCCCACATGCTGCGAAGCGGCTAGGCCCGTGAGCCATGGCCGCTGAGCCTGCGCGTCGGAAGCCTGTGCTCCGCAACCGGAGAGGCCACAACAGTGAGAGGCCTGCGTACAGCAAAAAAAAAAGAATATGGGCTTTGGAGTCATAAAGACTTTGACTCATTCAACAAATATCTAACTAGATATCCTTCATCTTGAGCATTGAGATAGGTCTTGATCATATAATTATGAAAAAGACCCCCAAAGAAAGTTGTATGTTAGGTAGGTAGACAAGTAAACAGGTGATTTCACTGGAATGTTACAGGTGCTGTCCATCACCTACCAGCTTCTTCAGGGGCACATTACTTAACCTCCCTGGACCTTACTTTTTTTCCTTATTTATAAAGAGGCAATACTATACCTACCTCTTAGGATTGTGGTGAGGAGTAAATGAAATAACACTTATGAAGCACTGGACACATATTAGTGGTTCAATTAATTGTAGCTTTCGTTGTTAGCCTTTCAAAAAAAAATTTTTTTAAAGAAGGCAGGTGAGGGGTAAGGAGGTCAGTGTCATTTGACCTATGAAGTGAGAACAAGGTCTGACTTCAAATTTCTCAGAGTAACCTTCTGAATGAGAGAGCAACTTAAGGCAACATAACTATGTAAAGTTCTAACTAAAAAAAACCCGAAGTTATAAATAAGGTCCGTGTGCCTTATAAGAAAGCAAAAATTAAAGGAACATATCTTCAAACAACAACAAAGTCTCCCAAAATTCTATATTCTTTACCCCAAAGATGTCATGTTTATATGCAACTGAATTTTGCTTTAGGAGCCCATAATTTATTTACCCAATTCTAAACACCCAATTTTTCTTCACATAATCTGAATATATTTCAAATAGAAAATAATTTGTACTAACTTCAGAAAGCCAAAGAGATATATTACAATTACCTGATAAAACAGAACAGTAAATTTGGTCATGCAGTCTTCACAACAAAACTCTTCTAACTTGCCCTCCAATCGATTTTCTACCAAATTAGGGGATGTCTGTGAACAATAACTGCACATCTTACAGTAGTTTCCCCATCGTTCTCCAAAGTCACGGGCAGAGAGGAATTTGCAAACTGAGAACCAGAGGGATAAAAGCAAGAAACATCAAGTTTATATAAACTTGAAGACAGTGAGTTTCTACAGTCTTAGATACCAACTTTAAGCTAATTTCTAAATACCTGACACAATTATTTGCCTCTAGGTTAAAAGACAGTCTTATCTACATTCACAAAACAAACATATCACTTTTGAAGCATATACTCTAAATATTAGATCGTCTATATTCAGAAATATCAGAGGTATTGGGTTGGCCAAAAAGTGTCTTCAGTTTTTTAGTAAAAATAAAAGACACATTTTCATTTTCACCAAGAACTTTATTGAACAACGTATTCACCCTTTTGTTCCACTACTTTCTGCCATTTTTCAGGCAACTTCACAATTCCATCTTCACAAAACTTTATCTTTTTGAGCAAAGAACTGTTCAGGTGCCTTTTACAGTCTTCCAGGGAATTGAAATTTTTCCCATTAAAAGAATTTTGTAAAGACCAAAATAAAAGGAAATCCGAAGGTGCAATGTCTGAATACAGCGGATGAATCGAAACTTCCCAGCCAAGCTGTAACAGTTTTTGCCTGGTCATCAAAGAAACATGCGGTTTTGCCTGGTCATCAAAGAAACATGCAGTCTTGCGTTATCCTGATGGAAGGTTATGCGTTTTCTGTTGACTAATTCTAGACACTTTTCATCAAGTGCTGCTTTTAGTTGGTCTAACTGGAAGCAGTACTTGTTGGAATTAATCGTTTGGTTTTCCAGAAGGAGCTCTTAATAGAGGACTCCCTTCCAATGTCACTATATACACAACATTACCTTCTTTGGATGAAGACTGGCCTTTGGTGTGGTTGGTGGTGGTTCATTTTGTTTGCCCCCCAGTCTCTTCCATTCCACGTTATTGTACAGTATCCACTTTTCATTGCCTGCCACAATCTGTTTTAAAAATGGAACACTGGGACTTCCCTAGTGGCGCAGTGGTTAAGAAGCTGCCTGCCAATGCAGGGGACATGGTTCGAGCCCTGGTCCGGGAAGATCCTACATACCACGGAGCAACTAAGCCCACGCGTCACAACTACTGAACCTGCTCTCTAGATATTAATCGTTTGGTTTTCCAGAAGGAGCTCTTAATAGAGGACTCCCTTCCAATGTCACTATATACACAACATTACCTTCTTTGGATGAAGACTGGCCTTTGGTGTGGTTGGTGGTGGTTCATTTTGTTTGCCCCCCAGTCTCTTCCATTCCACGTTATTGTACAGTATCCACTTTTCATTGCCTGCCACAATCTGTTTTAAAAATGGAACACTGGGACTTCCCTAGTGGCGCAGTGGTTAAGAAGCTGCCTGCCAATGCAGGGGACATGGTTCGAGCCCTGGTCCGGGAAGATCCTACATACCACGGAGCAACTAAGCCCACGCGTCACAACTACTGAACCTGCTCTCTAGATCCCGTGAGCCACAACTACTGAAGCCCACGTGCCTAGAGCCCGTGCTCCGCAGCAAAGACAAGCCAGTGCAATGAAAAGCCTACGTACTGCAACAAAGAGTAGCCCTTGCTCGCCGCAACTAGAGAAAGCCCGCGCACAGCAACAAAGACCCAATGCAGACAAAAATAAGTAAATAAATAAATAAATTTATTTCAAAAAAGAGAGAGAAAAAAGCCAAGTTCAAAAAAACAAACAAAAAAAAGAAACGTCTTCCTTACGTTTAAGTAGAGAATTGCATGCGGAAATACAGTCAAGGTTTTCTTCGCTTAACTTATGTGGAACCCAAACATCAAAGCGATTAACGTAAGCAACCTGGTGCAAATGATTTTCATTGCTTGATTTGGATATTTTGAGTATGTCGGCTATCTCCCGCATGGTATAACGTTGATTGTTCTCAATGTCTCAATTTGATCACTATCAACTTCAACTGGTCTACCCAACCATGGAGCATCGTCCAGAGAGATATCTCCAGCACGAAACTTCACAGACCACTTTTGACACGTTCGATCAGTCACAGAACCTTCTCCATACACTGCGCAAATCTTCTTTTTGTGTTTCAGCTGCATTTTTACCTTCCTTGAAATAATAAAGCATAATATGCCAAAAATGCTTTTTTTCTTCCATCTTCAATATTAAAATGGCTACATAAAAATTCACCAATTTTTTTATTTTTTTAATTTTTGGCCATGTCGGATCTTAGTTGTGGCACACAGAATCTTCGTTGAGGCATGCGAGATCTTCTCGTTGCAGCATGCAGCCTTCTCTCTAGTTGTGGCGTGCGGGTTTTCTCTTCTCTAGTTGCGGCACGCAGGCTCCAGGGCACGCGGGCTCTGTAGTTTGCGGCACACAGCCTCTCTAGTTGAGATGCGCAAGCTCAGTAGTTGTGGCACATGGGCTTAGTTGCCTCGCGGCATGTGGGATCTTAGTTCCCTGATAAGGACTCGAACCCGTGCCCCCTGCATTGAAAGGCAGATTCTTTACTACTAGACTACCAGGAAAGTCCCCCAAAATTCACCAATTTTGATAAGTCTTTTTTTAAATGCACGCTGATATGACAGCTGTCACATACAATCTAACAAAATTGTTTCGAATGAAGTTAAAGACAACTAAGTGCTACTAGAGCCATCTTACAGAAAAAACCGAACCAACCTTTTGGCCAACCCAATATAAAAGTTTCTTAAGCCAAGAAGCAGTAATTGCCTAAGTACTCTCTTTATGAATGGGTACAAAACCAAAAAGATCTCTGAAGTCACAGCTAAACTTATGAAGAGATTTTCTATATACTAATACCATTGACCTAATTATATTTTGAAAGTTTTTCTTTATTGAGATTATTATAACATTTAAAAGGATAGACTTTAAAGTGAATTAAGTATAAACTCAATAAAAAAGCTTCAAATTATACTTCATAAAAGAAATTACTTGAAAATTAATTGTGGATTAACAGCTCAACTCATCATGAATTACTTCATAACAACCATATGCTCTGTGGCCAAAACTGAGCTTTTTTCTTTACCTTCACTACAGAATGGCTTATCAACCCCTGAGAATCGTACAGTCTCCTTTATAATTTTCTGCAGTTTACAGTAGTCACACATTGCCATAACTTTATTCCTCTTTTTGTATTCATCAGAGCAAATCTTGCCACAAAACAGAAACATTTTACCCTGCAGAGGAAGAACAGTCATTAATATCTAATTAAACAGTTGCTTTATTGTTAAGAAATCCTTTTCTTTCTCATTTCAAAGCAAACCAAGTGACTGTCAAAGATGAAAAGACAAAAATGCTTCTATTAGATAAAATCATATTCAATACCTTCCACGATCTCTCTTTACCTTGTAGAAAAGAAGTTCTGGTTTTGTGGCAAACAGATGGTTACAGTGCTGACACTTGAGTTTAACAACTGTATGGGTTAAAGCAACTTGCTGGGACTGAGCGGAAGGAGGCTGGAGACGGGCTGCGGCAGAGCCACTGGCGGAGCTGGGGGAAACGGCAGAGGTGTTACCTCCTCCTGCTGACACTGCTGACCCAGAGGGTGGACTTACAACCACTTGGCCCTGAGACAAGGGCACTGCTGAAGAGTTTGTTCCTTTTGGCTTGTTAAATACATTCTGAATGAATACAAATAAGGCAAAGATCTTATCAACTGAGAAATAAGGTAACTTGATCAATTTCATTTTCTCATTTTAATAAATTAATTCCCCCCAAACGTTTCTTGAAAATTTTATTGAGTAGTTCACAGAAAGAGTTGAAATGGCATACTTCCAGAACAGGACTGAGAAACGCAACATTAAAAGACTGAGGACTGGGCTTCCCTGGTGGCGCAGTGGTTGAGAGTCCGCCTGCCGATGCAGGGGACACGGGTTCGTGCCCCGGTCCAGGAGGATCCCACATGCCGCGGAGCGGCTGGGCCCGTGAGCCATGGCCACTGAGCCTGTGCGTCCGGAGGCTGCGCTCCGCGACGGGAGAGGCCACAGCAGTGAGAGGCCCGCGTACCACCAAAAAACAAAAAAAAAAAGATTGAGGACTAAAATTCAGGCTTTCCAGACAAAGATCTCTAATACATGACTAATTAATAAATTAGTGCAGGCCTCTCCTTTCCTCCAAGATACCCCTTCACCTGCACTCCCATTACCAACCAGCCTCTCATGGCTATTAAGAGCACAATGGCCACCAGTAGTCTCTTTCTCCCTGGTGCCAGGGATACTACATCAGGCATCTTCCCACCCAGGAGGATGGGAAACTCTACCCTTTCCCTGTGTATCAGAGAGGAGAGAATGGGACAAGTAAGTGGAAGCTTCCAATTCCACGCAAGGAGTCATTATGTATCTGGCCCAGGATGAAAGGAAGGGACACATGAGCACATCACCATGCCACCTATCCAAACCACAGCCTAGCTTCCATTCTTTTGAAAGGGAGAGAGCCAAGGGAGAAAGTGGGAGAGAAAGGTAGTTTAGGTGAACACTCTGAATAAAGAAGGACTGAGGGTCAAATCTTGGGCTCAGACATTTTGCAGATATGACCTCTTGGATCACAGCTGAATAGAATTTTTTTCTTTCTAACTTAATAAGCATGGTCCTTCAGCAGTTAACATTTGCCATACACCAACGCCTAAGAGAACTGCAAGGGTAAAGTACTACCTTAGGTCATACCTGGAAAGCCACCACACAACTGGAGCTGCAGAAGCTGTATATAGTTCCATTGGACATGGCTAGGTGATACTGAGGGACTGCTGAGGTTTTACAACTATGACACAAAACCTGGACACCTTGGTAGCAAAAAATAAAAACCAATGAGTAAGTTACACAGATGAACAAATGATCCAAAAATGTATTAGGAAAGTAAAAAAGCAAATATTCAGTAATATGCAAAACAAAAATGAAGGAACTTTACAATAATATGTAAAGCTAACCTCAATTAAGTTCCACTTACACAAAAATAACTTGGAACTTATACGTGTTTTTTCTCTTTTCACATATGAAATTACAAAATAAATACTTCAATCAAGAGAATCACTGAAAAACTTTGTCACTTAAAAATCAGCTAGGGCTTCCCTGGTGGCGCAGTGGTTGAGAGTCCGCCTGCCGATGCAGGGGATAGGGGTTCGTGCCCCAGTCCGGGAAGATCCCACATGTCGCAGAGTGGCTGGGCCCGTGAGCCATGGCTGCTGAGCCTGTGCGTCGGGAGCCTGTGCTCCACGACGGGAGAGGCCACAACAGTGAGCCACATGTCGCAGAGTGGCTGGGCCCGTGAGCCATGGCTGCTGAGCCTGTGCGTCGGGAGCCTGTGCTCCACGACGGGAGAGGCCACAACAGTGAGAGGCCCGAGTACAGCAAAAAAAAAAAAAAAAAAATCAGCTCTTTGTGGGACTTCCCTGGTGGTCCAGTGGTTAAGAATCCGCCTTCCAATGCAGGGGACATGGGTTTGGCCCTGGTGGGGGAACTAAGATCCCACATGCCACGGGGCAACTTAAGCCCGTGCACCACAACTACTGAGCCCGTGTGCCACAACCAGAGAGAAGCCCGCGCACCACCACAAAATATCTCACATGCCGCAACTAAGACCCGACGCAGCCTAAAATAAATTAATTACTTAAAAATATACTGCATGGATCCTTCAAAAAAATAAAAATAAAAATAAAAATCAGCTCTTTCAAACTAAAATAACCCTGGGTCTTTAACCACATAGATCAGTTTAGTTTGTAACGAAGTGAAAGAAAAGCAGTTACATTCTTCTTTAATAGTTATGAAATCTATAAATTTATCAAACTTAAACATTACCTGAAGAAATAACTGTCTTAACTCTGTAAGCTGATAAGCAATTAATAGAGCAGAAAAGCTCTGTTTTTCCTGAGTCGTTCGTAGTCTCAATCATTTCAGCTGAGGGCCTCAATGATTTCCCCAAGGCATATGGAGGAGTTTGGGCTGAATTCTATTAAAATAAAATAACATTTAGATACCTAGTACAAGCACACGTATATACATATGGGTTAAGGAAAGAAAAAGAAAAGCTACCTACAACCAAAGCCTTTGGCTAAAATATTTGAGCATGACAATGATAGCAGCTACACTAAGTACAGACTTTCCTAAAAGTTGGGATGTAGGAAAAATAAGTTCTTTCAGACAATAATACAAGCATACCTCATTTTATTGTGCTTCACTTTATTATGCTTTGCAGATACTGCATATTTTACAAATTGAAGATTTGTGGCAACCCTATGTCAAACAAGTCTATCAGCGCCATTTTTTCAACAGCATTTGCTCACTGTGTCACATTTTGGTAATTCCCGCAATATTTCAAAATTTTTCATTATTATTGTATTTGTTATGGTGATCTGTAATCAGTGATCTTTGATATTACCATTGTAACTATTTTGGGGCGCCATAAACCAAGCCCATTTAAGACTAGCTAAATTGATAAACGTTGTATGTGTTCTGACTGTTCCACTGACCGGCTATTTCCCATCTCTCTCCCTCTCCTCAGGCCTCCCTATTCCCTGAGACACAACAATATTGAAATTAGGCCAATTAATAACCCTACAATGGTCTCTAGGTAGTCAAGTGAAAGGAACAGTTACACATTTCTCACTTCAAATCAAAAGCTAGAAATGATTAAACTTAGTGAGGAAGAAATGTGGAAAGCTAAGAGAGGCCTAAAGCTGGGCCTCTTTTGCCAGTTAGCCAAGTTGTAAATGCAAAGGAGAAGTTCTTGAAGGAAATTAAAAGTGCTACTCCAATGAAGACACAAATGATAAGAAAGCAAAACAGTCTTACTGATGATATGGATAAAGTTTTAGTGTCTGGACAGAAGATCAAACCAGCCACAATATTGCCTTAAGCCAAAGCCTAATCCAAAGCAAGGCCCTACCTCTCTTCAATTCTATGAAGGCTGAGACAGGTGAGGAAGCTGCAGAAGAAAAGTCTGAAGGTGGCAGAGGTTGGTTCATGAGTTTTAAGGAAAGAAGCCGTCTCTAAAACATCAAAGTACAATGTGAAGCAGCAAGTGCTGATGCGGAAGCTACAAGTTATTCAGAAGATCTAGCTAAGATAATTAATGAAGGTGGTTACATTAAACAACAGATTTTCAATGCAGATGAAACAGCCTTCCATTGGAAGAAGATTCCATCTAGGACTTTCATGCTAGAGAGAAGTCAATGCCTGGCTTCAAAGCTTCAAGGACAGGCCGATTCTCTTGTTACGGGCTACTGCACCTGGTGACTTCAAGTTGAAGCCAATGCTCATTTATTATTCTAAAAATCCTAGGGCCCTTAAGAATTATGCTAAATCTACTCTGCCTGTGCTCTATAAATGGAAAAACAACGCCTAGATAACAGCACATCTGCTGACAACACGGTTTACTGAATATTTTAAGCCCACTGTTGAGACCTACTCCTCAGAAGAAAAGATTCCTTTCAAAGTATTATTGCTCGTTGACAATGCATCTGGTCACCCAAGAGCTCTGATGGAGATGTACAATGATATTAATGTTGTTTTCACACCTGCTAAAAAATCATCCATTCTGCAGCCCATGGATCAAAGAGTAATTTTGACTTTCAAGTCTTATTATTTAAGAAATACATTTCATAACGCTATTGCTGCCATAGACAGTGATTCTTCTGATAGAGCTGGACAAAGTAAATTAAAAGCCTTCTGGAAAGGATTCACCATTCTAGATGACATTAAAAGCATAAGTGATTAATGGGAAGAGGTCAAAATATCTACATTAACAGGAGTTTAAAAGAAGTTGACTCCAACTTTCATGGATGACTTTGAGGGGTTTAAGACTTCAGTGAATAAAGTAACTGCAGACTGGTGGAAATACCAAGAGGACAAGAATTAGAGGTGGAGCCCGAAAGATGTGACTCAATTTCTGCAATCTCAGGACAAAACTTTAATGAACAAGGAGTTGCTTCTCATGGATGAGCAAAAAAGTGGTGTCTTGAGATGGAATCTACTCCTGGTGAAGATGACTGTTGAAATGACAACAAAGGATTTAGAATATTACATAAATTTAGTTGATAAAGCAGCAACAGGGTTTGACAGGATTGATTCCCATTCTGAAAGAAGTTCTACTGAGGGTCAAATGCTATCAAACAGCACTGCATACCACAGAGAAATAGTTTATGAAAGGAAGAGTCAATCCATGCAGCAAACTTAATTGTTGTCTTATTTTAAGAAACTGCTACAGCCACCCCAGCCTTCAGTAATCACCACCCTGAGCAGTTGGCAGCCATCAACATTGAGGCAAGACCCTCCACCAGCAAAAAGATTACAATTCGCTGAAGGCTCAGATGAATGTTAGCATTTTTAAGCAATAAAGCATTTTTAAATTAAGGTATGCACATTGTTTTTTTAAGACATAATGTTATTGCACACTTCACAGACTACAGTATAGTGTAAACGTAACTGTTATATGCACTGGGAAACCAAAAATTTGTGTGTCACTTTATTGCAATATTTGTTTTACTGTGGTGGTAACTGAACATGCAGTATCTCTGAGGTATGTCTATAAATGCCCTCTCTTTCTAAAGGTGAAGAAAAGACATAATCTATCTTAGTTATCTAGTAAGCTGCTTTCCTAGCTACAGAAACTGGATGAACTCAATCACATGTCTCTAAAACTCTTAACTGATGAAATGTCTACAAACACTATTTTAGAATTATTTAAGGATTAGCTCTTTACTTTTTGAAAGGACCCACATAGACCTGAAACATACCTCTTTCAACCAAGAAGATATATAAATTATATTCGTGTGTATGTGTATATAAGAATTGATATATATAATTGTGCTTTATTGCAGTGGTCTAGAACCAAACCCACAATATTTCTGAGGTATGCCTGTAAAATGTAAACTGAAAAAAATTAGTAACTACTCATATATATTAGCAACAACATTACACATTAAAAGTAATAACTAATTAGTCATAACATACTTCTCTCATCACAAATAATCAGAGAGGACCAAGTAATCCATGAGCCAAAGGACCACCCTCAGGACAGACTTGGACATCAATCTAGGATAGAGTCTACCACCTTGAAGGTTACTTAACTAGGAAGACTCTTTAGCAGGAGATAGAAAAGATGTTTAATGTATATTAGGAGATTCTACAGAACTACCTGTAGTTCAAGCTGGGTTTCATAATAAAATTTGCCTGTAAGGTTATTCATGTTTTAAGAAACAACAACAATAATAATACTACCATTTATATAAATTAACAATGTTATTACTTACTGAGCACTTACCATGAGCAGGCCCCACACTAAGCAATTTATATACACTGTACCATAAAATCCTTTCAATAATGTAGTGAGATACTTTAAAAAAATAATATATTTTTTTTAAAAAATTTAAACAAACTTTAAATTAACAAATAAACAATAAAGTAGGAGACTAAACTTACTTCATCTGGCTCCAAAGTCCAAGCTCCTAACTGCTACCCTATACTGTCACTGACACAATATAAGGTCTTTTAGTAATGAATTAAATAGGGAACTAAAAGGTAGTAAAATATAAATTGCAAAGTTACAATACATAATCTTTCTGGTAGAAGAGGAACATCATTCATGCAGTTGATAGGGTATAATACCAGTAACAAAATCAGGAATGGAACTGATTTTTGGAATACATATATAAATGTATATATATACACACACACACATATATATAAAACATGGATTTTATTCTTGTGAAAGTAGTAACCAGACTGCAAAAAGTGGCTAAGTTTCTAGAAAAGAGATACTTTCCAAAGATGAACATCTATTACCAACTGCTCAAAGGAATTAAAAATAAACCAAACATCCTAACTGAAAATACTTTTAATTATCATTTATACCTTTTTAAAAAGATAACTTTTTAAAGATCCCATATTATTCAGCAATACTTAAATTGACACAAATTAATATATTTAGTAATGAAACTAATAAATTAAAATTAGCTAAAATTTTTAAAAAGGCAGTTGGAAAATAGAAAAAAGAAAAAAAAAAGCTCCAGTATTCTAATAAGGCAATGTTGCCAGAATAATTACAATTCATTCCAAAACACATTTAAAATATATACTTTCTAAAAGGAAAAAGATATGTTTTATATTTGCTGATTGTATCATCTTGTAACTCTTGGTCATAGTTTATTCACAATAATATGGGGTTTTCTTCACTATCAATATGTCACAGAATATTTCAGACTCATAGCGAATCATGAAATTATATTTGTGAATTCTTGGCCATGAAGGAAACCCTAAAAAATGACCTAGTTCACCTATATCATCTCACTATCAAAATCAACCCTTACAGCATCAGAATCTATCCCATTTTTCAGGAGGGGAAATCACACACCAAGATCAACTAATGGGAAGAGCTCACTCTTTTATTCTGCACTTCATCCCTGTGCAGCCATCTCAGAAGGGGTAAACCCAACTGTACACAACAGACTGATATTCATACCTGTTTATATGCTGTGATACTTGTTGAACTAAAAACCTTCTGGGACTGGCAAGGACCAGAGCTACTATAGCAATAGCTCCCACAGTTCTCACAACAGTTCATGGTAAGGTTGTTGGTAGAATGAAATTTTGAAAAACAGGCATCACTACAAAGACCATGTACCACATTTTGATATTTAACTTCAAATCGAATCTAGGAAATAAAAACACATACAGATACAAGATAAGGAAAGCTAATTAAAAACCTCTAATCTGTGAAGAGAATCCCAATAAAGGTGAAATGTAACTTACATCAGCATTCTTCTGACACATACTGCACCTAGTTGAAATGCTATTGGTATATATGGTAACAACAGGTTTTTTCTTTAGCTCGTAAGAAGAAAGGCATGATTGGCTGCAGAAATCTTTGCTAGGAGAGGAATTTTCAAATCGGGTTGTGATCACATCCTTTGGATTTAAAATGTCTCTAAAAATAAATAACAAAGGCAAAATGAAATGTGTTCTTCGTAATTGTAATTTCTTCCTCTTTGTGAGCTAAAATAACTACATTTACTAAGGGCAGCTATTGTATAGTAGTAAATGGGTGGCTCTGGAAAAGGCATCTGGAAAACTGGGTTTGATGATTAGTTCTATTACTTATCATCTGAGTGACAATGAGTGAGGCAATTACTGTCTCAATTTCCTAATGTATAAAACCGAGTTTAATACTGAATTCATAGATGTGTTGAAGGATTACTACATTTAAAATATATCTAGCCAGATGCTCATGAAAAAAACATTGAGGCTTCCAGCTCCAACCAAGTTTCATCCACTGGAGCCAACAGAACAAGTGGCCATCCCACAACTCCAGACCACAAAACACTTGTCCTCTCTTACTAGCCAGTAGCTGCCAAGAGTAGAAACATGAATGAAACAAGGAATGAAAAAACTTTTTATTTAAATGTAAGATTTGGGAAACAGATGAACTACCAAAGATTAGCATTAAAAATTAGCATGATATATAAATCTTCACTATAACTGAAGAAACCAAAGAAACAAATGACAGACAAAAGCGCTATTAAGGCTTGGTATCAGAGAACAGATGGAAACAAGAATGAAGCAAAATGAATACAAATAACTGAGTTGTTCTATGAGACTTGTAGAGTTATTCTGTAAGAGCTAATTGTTACAATAAGCACTGCCAGTAAAAACAGAGACTAAGTTATTGCCATTCTTCTGACAAGTATAAAAACTGAAGGAAATAGTCATTAATTAGAAACACTAGTTTCTAATTAATGACCACAAAGTAAAGAAAATTAATGGCAATAATATTATGCACTACAATAATGTATCGGGTAATTTGTATGTGCCAGACATTGTTCTCTTTACTCAAATTATCCAATTTACTTATCAAAAAACTCTGTAAGGTAAGTATTATTAGGACACCAAATCAGAAAGGTTAAATAATGACTTGCCAAAGTCATTCAGCTGGTAAGCAGTGAAGCCAGAATACAAATCAAGGCAGTCTGATTCTACAGTCCATGGACTTCATCATTCCACTATTCTGCCTTCCATCCTGTACCTTTATTATACAGAACTCCATGGTAAACTATGAAAGAATAACAACAGCAACAGGGACTTCCCTGGTGGTCCAGTGGTTAAGACTCCGTGCTCCCAATGCAGGGGGCTCAGGTTTGATCCCTGGTCAGGGAACTAACATCCCGCATGCTAAGATCCTGCATGCCGCACCACACGGTCAAAATTTTAAAAAATTAAAAATATAAAAAAACAGCAACAAAGCACTACTTTAATGTTCTAAAACTCACCTAGCCTTACTAATACGACAGTGAATCTTGGAAACCAAGTGGATATGCCTACATGCAGCTGAAGTATTAATTATGAAAATTCATTTTTCTACTAAAATCAAAGCAATTAAGAATTTTATTTAATAATGTAAATCTGCCAATGCTATGTATATATAAGTAAACCAATGAGAATGACTTTTTAATGAAAATCTGTGCACATAAATATAAATGCATTCTAAACCTTACACATCCAAATATATGTTACATCTTAACATTTATCTTAGAGAAACCATACCTCTCCCAACAACATGGCTCAAACATTTTTTCTTATTTCTCTTTTAAAGAACTCTAAGCACAACTTTTTAATTTTATAGTCAGAGACCATGTTTAACAGTATGACTCAGTTTAATCATCTACAGTAGTCAGCTGGTAAGACATCAAGTAACTTTTGGCAATGTGCAAAAATCAAACCCCAGCTTGAAAGACAGATTTATCACCTAACTTAGTCTAAAGGAATGTTTCACAGCCTCTGAAGGCAATGCAAAATCAAGAGACAAAAAAAAATTTTGAATAACAACAGCATTGTGGTAAAAAGCCAATGACAAGAGTGACTACTTTTAAGAGAATATGTATTTGGACATATAGGCGGTGTTATGTTCTTTAAAATTTAATTAATTTCCTTTCGATATTTGATATGTTGAGATTGAATATCTAAAAACAAAAAACTAAATTTACTCTTCCAGATCAGTTCCATGAGAATGACATAAAAGAGTTAAAGTAAGGTATTAGAAGGGCATTTTGGAACAAAACTAAATTTGAATATTTAAGTAAAATGTTTTTAAATTCCTCTTTCCTTTTAGTTGGGGATTTCCATTTTAACAGGATCTACTTTTAGATACCTAAGGCCAACATACCAAGCCGATAAAGAAACTATCATATATCGCCAAAGACAAAATAGAGGCCTATAAATTATATGTTAAATATACATAATACCAAATTTATTATTAAAAATAATAGGATCCCACTTATTAAGCATTTGCTATGTGCTAGGTCCTGTGCCAACACTGTCTCATTAAAACCTGAGGAAGGGGCTTCCCTGGTGGCGCAGTGGTTGCGCGTCCGCCTGCCGATGCAGGGGAACCGGGTTCGCGCCCCGGTCTGGGAAGATCCCACATGCCGCGGAGCGGCTGGGCCCGTGAGCCATGACCGCTGGGCCTGCGCGTCCGGAGCCTGTGCTCCGCAACGAGAGAGGCCACAGCAGAGGGAGGCCCGCATACCACAAAAAAAAAAAAAAAAAAAAAAAAAAAAAATTATGTCTATTGTTTATTGTATGTCCTCCTCCACTAGAATATAAAATTCAGGACAAAAAAAAAAAAAAAAAAAAAACCTAAGGAAGTAGATACTATGTACCAATGAAGAAACTAAGGAAGGTCATACAAGCTAGTAAGTGATAGAGCTACGATCTAAAACCAAGCTCTTAACTTTCCTTGCTCTACATTAGTGACTACTGACAACACACTGTATTCCTAGAATTGCACTACCACACAAATAAGTAAAACGTGCCAAATTCTTCAAACTTACTGAGGTAGAGAAAGAAGTTTATGTAACTTCGTTGCTATTTCTTCCTCTCTCTGCATCTATGCATTATTATAAAGTAACAATGACCCCCAACAAAAGCTCACAAGGACTTTTCAGGAATAAATGCATTATTTTTGTGGCCATTTACCTTCTAAAGAATTAAATAACTTTCATATACTATTATAAAGGTGATATTATTTCATTCTATACTTCAGTAACTTTCAAGATAACAAATAATTTTGAATAGTTGTTGTCTACAAGGTCCTATAGTTTCTCACAAATAATTTATTTCTTTCTAATTGAAAGAGATAGGAAAACTGGTCTAAGCAATACTTTTTTACATCAAGTGACTTATTTAACTTTACAAAACTTTAGAATTTGCAAACTTCTCAATTAGCTAAAAAGTATTTCCAGGGAAATGAGCTAAAGAGATTTAAAATAGCAATAGCATATTTGAACTAAAAACACTTAAAAAGTAAGGGATATAATTAAGAATTTCATACTTTGAGCAGTTTGCACAGGTTTTCTTGGGAGGAGGTGGTAGGCAGACAGGTGAAGAATATCCGATGATGCACCTTGTGGAGCAAAAGAGTTGAGTAGATCCTGTCTTATGAAATGCAGTTTGCCCCTTATAAAGCATTTTTTTGCAACCAGAACAAAAAACCTGAATAGCTACAGCTGGAACTGAAGGAAGCGATATATTTGGGCCAGATGATGCAAGAGAAAGCTGAAAGCCTGGGGTCAACTGTTGGGCTATAAAAACAAAATAAGAAAAAAAAAACAACAACAAAAACTGTTTTCACATCAACATGAACATATATACATTCTCTATTTTTTAGGACAAATTCCCTCAGTCTTGAAATCCAATATTGAGGCAATAACCACTCTAAAACATGACACATAGTTAGAACTTTTTAACCATGACACATAGTTAGAACTACATTTCACATTATAACCCAAGAGACACACACATACATCTGTATGTGCATGTGTGTATATGTAGATAAAATTTAATAACTGAAACAGTAGTTTCATGAAATAATATGTTTCCTTACTATATGCACCACACTCTGATATACAGTTGACCCTTAAACAACTCAGAGGTTAGGGGCGCCAACCCCATGCAGTCAAAAATCCATGTCCTGCTATCTCTGTCTCAAAAACAAAAGAACTGATAAATGACTCATCCAAGAGCAGGAAGCTGAAACAGTCTGGATAGAATCAGGGCTCAAACCCTAGTTCTTCTGATTCCACATATTGTGATCTCCAATAGAACATAAAAATGTCCCCACACTTAGTTAATTTACAGATCTGTAGAATAAAAATACAAGTACTATATTTATTGAAAAATACCACCTGTAAGTGGACCTGTGCAGTTCAAACCCATGTTGTTCAAGGATCAACTGTAATTAAATTCCACTTTTTAAAATACTGGTCAAGACCAGCTAGCCAGTTTGAAAAGCACTGCTTTGTCTAAAGGAAGAAAATGACTTACATGAGGTACTTTCCCTCAATTCTACTGGTCAGAATATAACAAATATTGATTCTAACTAACTTACAGTTCTGTTTCTTACCAAGAGGACTGTCACTGACTGAAAAGACAGCACTAATTTTCAGTTCACTTTCTTGAGTTTTCGGCTTTGAAGCATGTACATATTCCTTAAAGAAAAAAAGGAGAGAGAGAAATGAATACAGTGTTAGTATTGAGGAAACTAGAAATTCAAACAAAAAAATAGCTTTGTCATATTCATCTCTTCTACATTATAGTCGTAATCGCCTTCAAATACCTCAAAAGTCAAAACTTACAAGTTATTAGACTAGATTTAATCTTTTTTTTTTTCTTTTTTTTTTTGGCCACGTTGGGTCTTCGTTGCTGTGCACAGGCTTTTTACTAGTTGCGGCGAGCGGAGGCTACTCTTTGTTGCGGTAGGCAGGCTTCTCATTGAGATGGCTTCTCGTTGTGGAGCACAGGCTCTAGGTGCACAGGCTTCAGTAGTTGTAGCACACAGGCTCAGTAGTTGTGGCTCGCAGGCTGTAGAGCGCAGGCTCGGTAGTCGTGACGCACGGGCTCAGCTGCTCCACGGTGTGTGGGATCTTCCCGGACCAGGGCTCGAACCTGTGTGCCCTGCGTTGGCAGGCAGATTCTTAACCACTGCACCACCAGGGAAGCCCTAGATTTAATCTTTACAAAAAGGATCTTTAGAATTGAAGAATCTGGGACTTCCCTGGTGGCTGAGAAGTACTTCCCTGGCATGAGAAGCCCACGCACCACAGTGAAGACTAGCCCCCACTCGCCGCAGCTAGAGAAAGCCTGAGCACAGCAATGAAGACCCAACACAGCCAAAAAAAATTAAAATAATCAAATTAATTTTATTTTATTTATTTATTTATTTATTATTTTGTGTGTGTGTGTGGTATGCGGGCCTCCCTGTTTGTGGCCTCTCCCGTTGCGCAGCACAGGCTCCGGATGCGCAGGCTCAGCGGCCATGGCTCACGGGCCCAGCCGCTCCGCGGCATGTGTGATCCTCCCAGACCGGGGCACGAACCCGGTTCCCCTGCATCGGCAGGCGGACGCGCAACCACTGCGCCACCAGGGAAGCCCTCAAATTAATTAAAAAAAAAAAACTAGCTGGTTGTCTCCAACCTTAAAAAAAAAGAATTAAAGTTTTGTTTTTTTAATCAGTGTTACTTTATTCTTTTTTAAAAATTTGTTTATTTATTTGTTTGTTTTTGGCTGTGTTGGGGCTTCGTTTCTGTGCGAGGGCTTTCTCTAGTTGCGGCGAGTGGGGGCCACTCTTCATCGCAGTGCACGGGCCTCTCACTGTCACGGCCTCTCTTATTGCGGAGCACAAGCTCCAGATGCGCAGGCTCAGTAGTTGTGGCTCACGGGCCTAGTTGCTCCGCGGCATATGGGATCTCCCCAGATCAGGGCTCGAACCCGTGTCCCCTGCACTGGCAGGCAGACTCTCAACCACTGTGCCACCAGGGAAGCCCTGAAGAATCTTTTATGATCGTTATATCTACTTCTCAAATGTAATCTTGATATCTGGGAGTAATACACAGCTATTTCAATGCTGAGCACTATCCCTTTTATAGGCTGTGTTTATAAGGGAGCAATAAATGAAATTAAATCTGAATGATTTAGAGTTTGGATCAAATTAGTCATTTTAGCCAACAGATTTGCAAGTGGCATATCTCTTAATGTCAGAAAAGACATGAGTTTCAATGCAATCTGCTCATTACACAAAAAATCAACACAGCCTAAATCAGGTTTATCTTTAATATATTCTTCAAAACGCTTTAAAATAACACGTAATCATGAAAGAAATTAAAATACATACACCTAACTTGAAAAAGAGTGCCCTTTATTCTGAGATCAGAACTACCCTACATTTTGGAGCGGCGGGGGGGGAGGGGTTTGTTAAAACAGCCTTACATATTTCAAATAAAGTTTATTTTTTTTAATGACTGTTCTTTTTTTTTTTAGTTATAGTACTTTATTTATTTTATTTGTGACTGCATTGGGTCTCCTTTGCTGTGAGCAGGCTTTCTCTAGTTGTGGCGAGTGGAGGTTACTCTTCGTTGCGGTGCGCAGGATTCTCATTGCGGTGGCTTCTTTTGTTGCGGAGCATGGGCTCTAGGCGCATGGGCTTCAGTAGCTGTGGCTCGTGGGCTCTAGCGCACAGGCTCAGTAGTTGTGGTGCATGGTCTTAGTTGCTTCGTGGCACGTGGGATCTTCCTGGACCAGGGCTAGAACCCGTATGGCCTGCACTGGCTGGCGGATTCTTAACCACTGCGCCACCAGGGAAGCCCTCAAAGTTTTTAAAAATAGCCTTACTTTTTTTGAAACAATGGTGATAATAAATGGTAGTTGTATTTTTAATCTCCCTGTACTTAGCAAAATGAATGACAAATGTATCAGTTCCCAAAGTTACTCTGGAATTTCTTTGGAATATTAAATGCCAAAGATTAAGAACCACTGCATTAATTTACCACTTCCCATGATGTACGTTATGGCACCAAACAAACTGCTGCCTATAAGGTAAGAATTATTGAACCTTCTTTATGGATGAGGAAAGTGAGGCTTAGAGATGTTCATCAACTTGTCCAAGGTCACAAAGATACTAAGTGCACAGATGGGAATCAAACCCAGGTCTCTCTGTTTCAAAACCCATGCTGTCTCCCTCCTAAATGTACAAATACAATAAAACATACTTACTATAATGAATTCAAACCCTGGTCCCCAATGGAAATTATGTTCCCCTGTTGTAGCTTCTCCCACCTCCTTTCACTCATAGCACTTGTCATAATACATCATATCATATTTATTTGGGTGATAATCTGTTTAATGTTTAACACCCCTCCTCCTCCCCCACACATACACTAGACCAAAAGGACCATGTCCACTAAGGACAGGGACCATATCTGGTTTTCCACCTCTGTACATTCAACACCCAGCACAGTCAACATAACAAAGAAGACTATGGGTTCCGAGAGCAGACAGAAACAGGTGTGATCCTCGTTCTTTTTTTTTTTTTTTTTTTGCAGTGGGGTGGCTGGGCACCAACACAACTCGATACGTTTGACTGTATAGAACAATCGTTACAGAACACAAAAGATTCAAAAGACCCACTGCTTGGGCCCAACAAAAGACAATATTCACCCTCTGAATTCATAGTCCTCGGGGCTGCAAGGAGGACAGGCTTTTTCCTACATGCCTCTGGTAGAAGGTCCATGACAGTACTCAGTAGAGCCATATCTGAGCCTAGCTGTATGCGGTGGGTGAATAAGATGGGCCAGCCTCATTTCAATTACTTGGGTGTGACCCTGAAGACACAGATGTGGATGGCTGAGTTGTTGTAGATCTGGGTCAGCAGCTCTCACATGTAAGTCTCTGGTTCCAGCTCATCAACAAGCTCCACAGTGGAGATACTGGCACCACCTGCAGGGACCCGAAGCTGCCAGCCCGAAGCTGTAGGGCAATGTTGATGGTGCAGTTGATGGCCAGGCCCAAGCCGTGTATGTCGGTCTCAGTGCATGAGTTCTGACGCCATGCCCGTCCATCCAGCAGTTTCTGGCAGTGGGCCAGCTGGGCCTTAACGTCAGTCTTCATGTTGACAGAAATGGCATTGGGCTTCCAGCGCAGGCAGTGGGGAAGCCGCTTCCACAGGGTGTACTAAACTGGGTCCAGCTCAGCCTCGATGGCCCCATGGGGCTCTCGGTGTTCAGCCATGCCGTGCGCCTCCCTCCGGTCCACAGTGCCCTCCACGCGCACGTGGCCCGCTCCCCTGCCTGGCCACTCAAGCATTGCGCCAACCAGCCAGAATACAGAATGTTGCCCATGACCCCAAGGCCCCAAGAAGGGAAGAAAAGGAAAGGGGTACGCCACTGGAATGCCAGAACACTAGCGATCCTGATTCTTAATCAAGTTATTTAATCTTTCTCAGTTTTAACTTCCTTATCTATAAAGATAATATTATCTAACCCACTGGACTGGATTTATGGGGGATAAATGATTTAATACAAATAAAGTATGTAGTGTGATGCCTTACAGTTAGCCAGAAGTTAGACATGATCTAGGAACAAAAATGCTAGCTCTTGGGCTTCCCTGGTGGCGCAGTGGTTGAGAGTCCGCCTGCCGATGCAGGGGACACGGGTTCATGCCCCGGTCCGGGAAGATCCCACATGCCATGGAGCGGCTGGGCCTGTAAGCCATGGCCGCTGAGCCTGAGCATCTCGAGCCTGTGCTCCGCAACGGGAGAGGCCACAACAGTGAGAGGCCCACGTGCCGCCAAAAAAAAAAAAAAAAAAAAATGCTAGCTCTTACTATTTTCATAATTATGACATCGAATAAATATTTGTTGAATGAATGAATCTAAGTTCATTCAATTCAAAGTGGACATTCAAGTTCATTCAATTCAAATGTTCCTAAACATTATACTTAAATAACAATTATTTATTTACTGGCACTTGCAAAAAGAGGAGGAAGTTAAAAGTACCTATATACACCTCCTTTAACTTACCAAAAAGAACACTTAAGACTCAATAAAAAATTACTGTCTTACCATCAACTCAATCTCTGGTATTTTTCTAATATGCCTGTTACATTTCCCTAGTCAGTTTCTTTTACTTCATAAAGTAACTGTTCCACACCTCCATCACTCATAAGTCCCAACCCCACATACTTCCTGCTCAATAATGTTTCTATTTCACCAAGAAAATAGAAGCAGCTAAGTAAGAATTCCTGCAACATCCTGATTCCCCCCCTCCACCATGCCTACAAATTGATCAGCAAACTGTCCTTGAACCTTACAGGAAAAGGCAAACTTCTCAGCCATGACTAAAACAGTGCTTATGTTCAGGATCCCTTTCCCTCTCCCTTCTTATAGCACTTCATACTGTCTTTGTGTATCCTCAGCCTCTCTCCACCTTGTCAACTAAAAGCAGCATGAACTGTAAAGAGGCAAAAAGGTAGTTTATTTGGGTTCTTAGAATTGTAATTCAGGGATCACAGATTCTGGAAGAACCCAGAATAGTGTCCCAGTAGAGGAAAATGGGTAGAGGTTTTTATGGGGAGAAGGAGGAAGTTCACACAGGCTTACACAAGCTGTTTACCAAGAATTTGGATTGGACGATAAATCTGTTCTGTTCAAACGATTGGGTTATCAAGCACGTCTCATCCATTACTAGGGAAAGGTATGGTTTCCTTAGTCCAGAAAGAGTCCAGTTCTCAGCATTGTTCTTTCCTTTTGGCAACTCAGCAACTATTTAGCAGTTTTATGTTAGAGAGTTCAGCAAAAGTTCAGCATGGGCAGCAAATGTGGAGATCCTCAAGACAGTCTCAGTCATCCTTGCCTTTGTTCCTTTCACAACCTCCATATAGGTTTCTTCCCTTCAGATTATAAGGAACCTATTCCCTAAGGAACTACTGCCCCCTCTTCTCTCTCCCTTTACAACCGAACTTAGAGAAAAAGCATTCCATTCTTTCTCTACTTCCTCACTTTGATTCCCTCCTGAACACAATGAAATCAGGCTACTGCTTCAACTGAAGGTGTTTTAAGATAACCAATCATCTCACTATTGCGTAATTCAACAAACAATTTTAGGTTTTATCTTACTTGGCTTCTCAGATACATCTGACACTGCCAATGGGTCCACTGGTTGTCTTCGGATTATGTTATTACTTCAATTCATCATTACTATTTCTTAGTATCCTTCATTGATCTTATATTCACCCCTGAAGTCAATAGTTCCAAATTCAGTGGCATCAGAAGCCCCTAAAAGTCTTATTAAGACATAGAGTGTTGGGTTTCAGCCTCAGAATTTCTGATTCAACAGGTCTGGAGCAGGGTCCAAGAATATACGTTTCTAACAAGTTCCCAGGTAATGATGAGGCTGCTGCTTGGGGGACTACTTTGAAGCCATTTTGAAGCACTAAACTAATCTAGTTCCCAGCTTTCTATCCTGAGCTCTACTCTCTGTTCTCTACTTTTGTTCCCTGAACAATCTCATCCACCTTCATGACTTCAACTATCACCTATGTAGGGTTATCAGATATAGCAAATAAAAATATAAAATGACCAGTTAAATTTGAATTTCAAATAAACAACAAATAATTCTTTAGTATAAGTAAGTCCCAAATATTGCATGCAACATACTTATATGAAAAAATATTCATTGTTCATTTGGTAATGAAATTTAACTGAGCATTCTACATTTTTATCTGGCAACACTATACCTACAGGTAGATAACTCTCTCATCTCTAAACACCACATCCATATGGGCAAATGTCTCCCAGTGCAAATTACTACTTGAATGTCCCATGAGTCCCTTAAACACAACAGATTCCAATACTTATTACTTACCCCCAAATCCTGTTCCTAGCCCCTCTGTAAATGGTATCATCACAAACTCAACTTACTGAAGCCAGAAACCTCTTTTTTTTTTTTTTCCGGTACGCAGGCCTCTCACTGTTGTGGCCTCTCCCGTCGTGGAGCACAGGCTCTGGACGCGCAGGCTCAGCGGCCATGGCTCACGGGCCCAGCCGCTCCGCGGCATGTGGGATCTTCCCGGACCGGGGCACGAACCCGTGTCCCCTGCATGGCAGGCGGACTCTCAACCACTGAGCCACCAGGGAAGCCCCAGAAACCTCTTGAGTATTCCTGGATCCTCCTTGACCCTCATACTTCATTTGCTATCTCTAAGTTGGATCAATTCTACCTAAACATCTAAAATCTATTCTCTTCTCCCACTTTACTATTTAAATACTCAACCACTAAACACACCACATTCTCTCACCCCTCCATGACTTGGCACATGCTCTTCTCTCTGTCTGAAGATCTTAATCAATTGCTATAACTCAAGCGCTACCCACCCTGTGAAGCCTTCCTCTCCTCCCTAGACAGACATAAGGGATCCTTTCCCTGTGCTCTCAATGCACCTTACACAATATTTAAAACTACAGTAATTACATAATACTGTGATTTTGTATCTGTACAGAAGTGGCACAAAGCAACAGAAAGAATATATGTTTGAAGCCAGTCAAAACTAAGTTCCTATTCTAGCTCTGATGCTTCCTTTGAGTTTGTAAGTTACTTAACCTGTCCTTCCTTCAGTTCCCCCCTTTGTAAAATGGGGTAAGGATACTTCCCTCCTATGTTTGTAGAGTTTAAATGAGAATAGGTAAGACATACTTAGCATACCTTCTGGCAGGGAGCAGTCACCCAGCAAATAATTAATTACCTCTCCGATTTCCATACCTTTATTCCCCCTTACACTATCAATTCTCTTGAGAGCAGAGGCCCTATCTTTTCATCTTTGTAGCTCCTCTGAAAACAAAATAACTAACAAAGCTTGGCATCCTAGTTAAGGGTTTGGGCTCTTGAACCAGACTGCCTGGGTTCAAATGCTAACTCACCCATTTACTAGTTGTGTTACATTTAGTTTAGCAAGTTACCATCCGTGTCTCTGTTTCCTTGTATGTAAAGTGGAAATAATAACATACTTAACTCGTAGGGTTGTAAGCATCACATGTAAACTGCTTACAATGGTGTTCAACAAGTGCTTTAGGTTATATAAACAGGAATAAAAGTCACTGAACGACTGAATGAGAGCTCAAGCTCAACTACAGCTTTACTATCCAGAACATACCCTTAGTATATCATAAAATACTCAACTTTTCAATTTTTTGTCTCCTATTTTCCAATATTCAAATACGACATGAAAAGTTGCACATACTATTTGTTCAATTGGCTTTTCCACCATAGGCCACACTTTCAATCATGAAAAATTATAGCCTATTCACCTTCAAGCATTAATAGAAACCACAAGGAACTAAGTAGGTCCCTATCCACTTAAATTTACAATGTAAGCTGTTAACGGGATTTTCATTATCACAATTTTTATACAGAAAGAATACTCAATTAACTCACAGTACAATATTTCTTAAATTTTTATACTACAGGCAAGGTATGATGAAAGAAATATTGGATCTGGAATTTTAAAAAACTGGTTTTGTATCCCAGCTTTGCCATGAGACCTTGGTGAAGGCACTTATTCCTTCAGGCTCAGTTTCCTCATCTGTGAAACACAGGCTCTTTTATTTTAATTATTGAGCATGTGCCAGTCATTGTGCAAGGAATTGAGATCAAATAAGACCAGACCTGGGAAAACAAAATTCACTGACCTCCAGATGCCATAATAAATGTAAAAGCACTACACGATTGAAAAAAAAAAAAAAAAAAAAAAAGAGAGAGAGAGAGAGAGAAAGAATGGCTAATTCTACCTGAGTGACAGTTAAACTATATCTTAAAAGAGGAGGAACTTTTTGCCAAGCTACCCAGTTTAGGATACACAGGCAGAAGAAATGGCATGTGCAAAGACAAGGAAATAAAAATCAACAGAATATACCTTTCTGTGAAATGCAAACAGTTTGCAGGAGCATAGATTAGAAAAGGTGGGAAGCACTACTGGGCATATACTCTGAGAAAACCATAATTCAAGAAGAGTCATGGGGCTTCCCTGGTGGCGCAGTGGTTGAGAGTCCGCCTGCCGATGCAGGGGACATGGGTTCGTGCCCTGGTCCAGGAAGATCCCACATGCTGCGGAGCG